>NC_053024.1:417693233-417884350 GCF_003073215.2 Triticum urartu
TACATCATCTCACAACTAACTCATTAGTTGCAATGCTTGCAAGGCTTATGTGATGTGCATTACCGAGAGGGCCCAGAGATACCTCTTCGACAATCGGAGTGACAAATCCTAATCTCAAAATACGCCAACCCAACATGTACCTTTGGAGACACCTGTAGAGCTCCTTTATAATCACCCAGTTACGTTGTGACGTTTGGTAGCACACAAAGTGTTCCTCCGGCAAACGGGAGTTGCATAATCTCATAGTCATAGGAACATGTATAAGTCATGAAGAAAGCAATAGCAACATACTAAACGATCGGGTGCTAAGCTAATGGAATGGGTCATGTCAATCACATCATTCTCCTAATGATGTGATCCCGTTAATCAAATAACAACTCTTTTGTTTATGGTTAGGAAACATAACCATCTTCGATTAACAAGCTAGTCAAGTAGAGGCATACTAGTGACACTCTGTTTGTCTATGTATTCACACATGTATTATGTTTCCGGTTAATACAATTCTAGCATGAATAATAAACATTTATCATGATATAAGGAAATAAATAATAACTTTATTATTGCCTCTAGGGCATATTTCCTTCAACAACCACACCATAAATCCGGACGCCCCAAAATTCAATCCATGGGCGGCCTGCTCAATCACTTTTGATCACAAGGACCACCCAACCAATATCCGTCACAGAGGCTCGGCAGCTCTGGTCCTCGATCCAATTATCGACGGATTCCATCTCACGCGAGTCCTCATGGATGGTGGCAGTAGCCTCAATTTACTCTATCAAGAGACTGTCCGCAAAATGGGCATTAACCCTTCAAGGATCAAGCCCACCACAACTACCTTCAAGGGAGTAATACCCGGTGTAGAAGCTCATGGCACAGGCTCAATCTCACTGGAAGTCGTCTTCGGTTCACCAAAAAACTTCCAAAGCGAGGACTTGATCTTCGATATTGTCCCATTCCGCATTGGCTACCACGCACTGCTCGGGCGGACCACTTTTGCTCGTTTCAATGCGGTCCCAAACTACGCATATCTAAAGCTTAAGATGCCCGGTCCACACGGCACCTTAACGGTCAACGGAAACACGGAACGCTCCCTCCGCACCGAGGGGCACACCGTGGCAATCACAGCCAAAGTACAGAGCGGCCTCCTCAAGCCGCATATCTCATCGGTCATTAAACCGCCAGCCTCTGCTACACAGGACCGGTCAATTTTAGAGCTGGATTAGCAGCTCCGCCTCCGTCGTTCATCTCTTATACCCGCGGAGCTTGCACCGTGCATACATAATTATGCACTCAAAATACCTTGGTGCCACCTCTTGAGCATGCGTTAGTTTTCCCTTGAAGAGGAAAGGGTGATGCAGCAAAGTAGCATAAGTATTTCCCTCAGTTTTTTAGAACCAATGTATCAATCCAGTAGGAGACTACACACAAGTCACCTAGTACCTGCACAAACAAACAAGAACCTCGCAACCAACGCGACAAAGGGGTTGTCAATCCCTTCATGGTCACTGATAGAGATAATAAGATAAATATTTTTGGTATTTTTGTTGTATTGATTGAAATGTAAAGATTGCAAAATAAATAGTAAACTAGAATTGTAGATCGGAAACTTATATGATGTAAAGTAGACCCGGGGGCCATAGGTTTCACTAGTGGCTTCTCTCAAGATAGCATATATTACGGTGGGTGAACAAATTACTGTCGAGCAATTGATAGAAAAGCACATAGTTATGATGATATCTAGGCATGATCATGAACATGGGCATCACGTCCGTGTCAAGTAGACCAAAACGATTCTGCATCTACTACTATTACTCCACACATCGACCGCTATCCAGCATGCATCTAGAGTATTAAGTTCATAAGAACAGAGTAACGCATTAGGCAAGATGACATGATGTAGAGGGATAAACTCAAGAGATATGATATAAACCCCATATTTTTATCCTCGATAGCAACAATACAATACGTGCCTTGCTGCCCCTGCTGTCACTGGGAAAGGACACCGCAAGATTGAACCCAAAGCTAAGCACTTCTCCCATTGCAAGAAGGATCAATCTAGTAGGCCAAACCAAAGTGATAATTCAAAAAGACTTGCAAAGATATCAAATCATGCATATAAGAATTCAGAGAAGAATCAAATAATATTCATAGATAATCAAGTTCATAAACCCACAATTCATCGGATCTCGGCAAACACACCGCAAAAAGAGTTACATCGAATAGATCTCCAAGAAGATCAAGGAGAACTTTGCATTGAGATCCAAAGAGAGAGAAGAAGCCATCTAGCTAATAACTATGGACCCGAAGGTCTATGGTAAACTACTCACACATCATCAGAGAGGCTATGGTGTTGATGTAGAAGCCCTCCGTGATCGAATCCCCTCCGGCAGATCATCGGAAAAGGCCCCAAGATGGGATCTCACGGGTACAGAAGGTTGCGGCGGCGGAAAAGGTGTTTCGTTGCTCTCCCCGAAGGTTTCAGGGTACGAGAGTATATATAGGTGAAAGAAGTAGGTCGGTGGAGCTGCGTGGGGCCCATGAGGGTGGGGGGCGCGGCCACCCCGCTGGGGCGCGCCCTCCTGCCTCGTGGCTTCCTCGCTGCTTCCTTGACATCCACTCCAGGTCTCCTGGATCACGTTTGTTCCAAAAAAAAGATCCCCGCGAAGGTTTCATTCCGTTTGGATTCCGTTTGATATTCCTTTTCTGCGAAACACTGAAATAGGCAAAAAAAACATCAATTTGCACTATGCTTTCGGTTAATAGGTTAGTCCCAAAAATAATATAAAAAGGTATATTAAAGGCCATTAAACATCCAAAACAGATAATATAATAGCATGGAACAATAAAAAATTATAGATACGTTGGAGACGTATCAAGCATCCCCAAGCTTAATTCCTGCTCGTCCTCGAGTAGGTAAATGATAAAAACAGAATTTTTGATGTGGAATGCTCCCTAACATAATTTTCAATGCAATTCTCTTTATTGTGGCATGAATATTCAGATTCAAAAGATTCAAGATAAAAGTTTAATATTGACATAAAAACAATAATACTTCAAGCATACTAAATAAGCAATTATGTCTTCTCAAAATAACATAGCCAAAGAAAGCTATCCCTAGAAAATCATATAGTCTGGCTATGCTCTATCTTCATCACACAAAATATTTAAATCATGCACAACCCCGATGACAAGCCAAGCAATTGTTTCATACTTTAGCCTTTTCAAACTCTTTCAACTTTTACGCAATATATGAGCGCGAGCTATGGACATAGCACTATGGGTGGAATAGAATATGATGATTGAGGTTGTGTGAGAAGACAAAAGGAAGAAAGTCTCACATTGACGCGGCTAATCAATGGGCTATGGAGATGCCCACCGATTGATGTCTATGCAAGGAGTAGGGATTGACATGCAACATATGCACTAGAGCTATAAATATATGAAAGCTCACCAAAGAAACTAAGTGGGTGTGCATCCAACTTGCTTGCTCACGAAGACCTAGGGCATTTGAGGAAGCCCATTGTTGGAATATACAAGCCAAGTTCTATAACCTTTCCCCAAATGGGAAATTGCTCTAATGATGATTTGCCCTTAAACGCCTGGTTGCTACGCCTGAATAAGTGATAATAAGCGGATGAATGGCAGAAATTCGATGATAAGCTGTCAAACATGAGAATTGGTCGACGGCCCGGGCGGCCGCAAGGGGTTCGCGTTGGCCGATTCATTAATGCAGCTGGCACGACAGGTTTCCCGACTGGAAAGCGGGCAGTGAGCGCAACGCAATTAATGTGAGTTAGCTCACTCATTAGGCACCCCAGGCTTTACACTTTATGCTTCCGGCTCGTATGTTGTGTGGAATTGTGAGCGGATAACAATTTCACACAGGAAACAGCTATGACCATGATTACGCCAAGCTATTTAGGTGAGACTATAGAATACTCAAGCTTACCTCAAAGCCTGTTAGAAGGCTGGCACAGGCTTCAGTCAGTCCGCTCTTGGCGAACTGAACCTTCTGGACCACCGCACTCATAATAGTGCCGTGCTCTTCGTCGATGGAAGCGCTGCGAAGAGCTCCCAGTAGACTGTCCGGTGCCTATGGATGGACAGAGGTCACCGGCACAGGCGTCTTGCCCCTTTTAGAAGGAGGCAGCCTGCCCGAGTCCGGAACCACTAGAGGTTCCGGCGCGGTGTTCGGCTGAGGGCCGAACTCTGAGCCCTCGGGAGCCTTGCTCCCTCTGCTCCCGGAGTCCGGAAGGTCACCTTGAGGTGCCTCTGGGATTGTCTCCCCTCGACCAGGTGCCTCTTGAGACAATACCTCGGCGTTGTCCGTAGGGCAGGGGGAGGTGGCGGTCGGAAGTGGATCGCTATCCATATCCGACGAGCCCAGGGAGCCGTCCGACGATACGTCGATATGGGCTCGTGGCGGTCTGCATAATCATAATCATAATTCGGCGTTAGAGGAAACAGTGCGACAAATGAATGCTATGAGTTACTCTAGCATCCGAATACTTACGACTTTTCTAGGGGCTTGGCCCTGAGCAGCCACTCATCTTCGCCTTCGGCGGCGGTGGTAGAGTAGTCCGGAAGGAGAGTCCTTCCGTTCTTGGACCCTTCGCCCCCCCGGTTGGGGCGGCCTTCCTTTTCTTGTCTCCCCCAACTGAAGGGGGAGCATCTTCTTCTTCCTCCTCGTCTTTGGGGGAGGAGTGTGCTGCAGAGTTATCGGACGATGAGTCCGATAACACGTGGCGTCGGGAACTCTTTCGGGTTCCCTTGGCCTTCTTGGTCTTCTCTGGCACCTTATAAGGGGCCGGAGTCAGCATCTCCGTAAGGAGAGCGTCCGCAGTGTCTTCGGGCAGAGGGGTTGGACAGTTAATTTGCCCCGACGTCTCCACCCAGTCCTGTCAAAGGCATGGAGATTAGACCCCGCACATGATTAAGCTAGGGAAATAAAATATCCTACCAGATGTATAGAACTCACCGAATGCGCTTGGCGCTTCGCGCTTAGCCCGCGGTCCTCGGTGAGGGAGGGAGGGACCTCGGCGCCGTTGAACAGCACCTTCCAGACGTCCTTGTGTGTCGTGTCGAAGAGCTCGCTCAGAGTCTGGTGCTGGGCCGAGTCAAACTCCCACAAGTTGAAATCCCATTGTTGACACGGGAGGATCCGGTGGATGAGCATGACCTGGACTATGTTGACAAGCTTGAGCTTCTTGCTTGTCATGTTCAGGATACATTTTTGGAGTCCGTCCAGCTCCACCGATGAACCCCACGATAAGCCCTTATCTTTCCAGGAAGTGAGCCGTGTAGGGAATCCGGATTGAAACTCAGGGGCAGCCACCCATTTGGTGTCGCGCGGCTCGGTGATGTAGAACCATGCTGAGGGAGTCCTGGATTAGGGGGTGTCCGGATGACCGGACTATATCTTCAGCCGGACTCCTGGACTATGAAGATACAAGATTGAAGACTCCGTCCCGTGTCCGGAAGGGACTTTCCTTGGCGTGGAAGGCAAGCTTGGCGATATGGATATGAAGATCTCCTACCATTGTAACCGACTCTATGTAACCCTAACCCTATTCGGTGTCTATATAAACCGGAGGGTTTTAGTCCGTAGGACAACATACACATCAACAATCATACCATAGGCTAGCTTCTAGGGTTTAGCCTCCTCGATCTCGTGGTAGATCTACTCTTGTACTACCCATATCATCAATATTAATCAAGAAGGACATAGGGTTTTACCTCCATCGAGAGGGCCCGAACCTGGGTAAAACTTCATGTCCCTTGTCTCCTGTTACCATCTGGCCTAGACGCACAGTTTGGGACCCCCTACCCGAGATCCGCCGGTTTTGACACCGACATTGGTGCTTTCATTGAGAGTTCCTCTGTGTCGTCGCCGTCAGGCTCAATGGCTCCTATGATCATCGATAGCGATGCAGTCCAGGGTGAGACCTTCCTCCCCGGACAGATCTTCGTCTTCGGCGGCTTCGCACTGCGGGCCAATTCGCTTGGCCGTCTGGAGCAGATCGAAAGCTACGCCCCTGGCCGTCAGGTCAGATTTGGAAGTTTAAACTACACGGCTGACATCCGCGGGGACTGGATCTTCGACGGATTCGAGCCACTACCGAGCGCGCCGCACTGTCACGGCGAGCATGATCTAGCTCTGCCGCCGAACAGTGCCCTGGAGGCCGCATCCGCATCGGCTCCGATCCTTAATTCGGAGCCAACTGCGCCGATCGAGGATGGGCGGTTGGACGCCACCTCGGGGGCTGCAACCCCAATGGCGATTGAGCCAAACACCAGCCCCGTACTCTGCGAGACTCGTGACTCCAAGGAGCCGGACTCCAAACCCTCCGCGCCCCTGCCAATCGGATCCGATTGGGTGCCGATCATGGAGTTCACCACCATGGACAGCTTTCAGCACTCGCCTTTCAGCGATATCCTGAAGTCACTGAAGTCTCTCTCTTTATCAGGAGAGCCCTGGCCGAACTACGGCCAGCAAGGTTGGGGTGCGGACGATGAAGAAATTCAAAGCCCACCCACCACCCACTTTGTAGCCACTGTCGACGACTCAACCGACATGCTCGACTTCGACTCCGAAGACATCGACGGTATGGATGCCGATGAAGGAGATGATGAAGAACCAACGCCTACTAGGCCCTGGAAAGCCACCTCGTCGTATGACATATACATGGTGGACACCCCAAAAGAGGGAGATGGCGATGGAACAGCGGAGGATGACCCCTCCAAGAAACAGCCTAAGCGCCGGCGTCAGCGGCGCCGCTCAAAATCCCGCCAAAACAAACACGGTGATTCTAGCACGGGAGATAATAATACTCCGGAAAGCGCCAAAGAAAACCCCCTCCAGCAAGATTTAGCACAGGAGGATGGAGAAACCAGCCCTCACAAGAGAGCGGCAGACAAAGAGGTCGAGGACGATAATTATATGCCTCCCTCCGAAGACGAGGCAAGCCTCGACGACGACGAATTCGCCGTGCCAGAGGATCCCGTCGAGCAAAAGTGTTTTCAACGCTGGCTTATGGCCATGGCAAGAAGCCTCAAGAAAAAACAGCAAGAGCTTAGGGCTGATCAAGATTTGCTAGTCGACAGATGGAATGAAGTCCTTGCGGCCGAAGAGCATAAACTCGAATGCCCCTCCAAGAGCTACCCAAAGCACAGGTTGCTACCCCAATTAGAGGAGGAAGCACTTGATGCGGCCGACCGACCACCTCATGGTCGCGACAGAGAGGCCTTTCGGCCCTCCACTCAAGCCGCACCCCGTACCAAGGCACGAGAATATGCGCCGGACTTACGAGACATGTTGTAGGACAAGGCAAGGCAAACAAGATCGATCTACGGATCGCGTGGGTGCCCCACGACTCAAGACGGTAACTGTCACACTGGCCACAAATTCAGCGGGGCCAAACACAGTAGACAAGGCTCATTGGAGCTACGTCACGATATAGCCCAGTACAGAGGCGCCGCACACCCACTCTGCTTTACAGACGAAATAATGGATCATCAAATCCCCGAGGGTTTCAAACCCATAAACATCGAATCATATGATGGCACAACAGATCCCGCGGTATGGATCGAGGATTATCTCCTTCATATCCACATGGCCCGTGGGGATGATTTCCACGCCATCAAATACCTCCCACTCAAGCTTAAAGGACCAGCTCGGCATTGGCTTAACAGCTTGCCAACAGGATCAATCAGTTGTTGGGAGGACCTGGAAGCCACATTCCTCGACAATTTCCAGGGCACTTACATGCGACCCCTGGATGCCGATGACCTAAGTCACGTAATTCAGCAGCCAGAGGAATCGGCCTGGCAATTCTGGACACAGTTCCTAAAAAAGAAAAATCAAATAGTCAACTGTCCGGATGCTGAGGCCCTAGCAGCCTTCAAACACAATATCCGTGAAGAGTGGCTGGCCCGGCACCTTGGACAGGAAAAGCTGAAATCAATGGCAGCACTCACGACACTCACGACCTGCTTTTGCGCGGGAGAAGACAGCTGGCTTGCTCGTAGCAACAATATGACCAAGAACCCTGGTAATTCGGACACCAGGGACAGTAGTGGCAGGTCGCGTCGCAACAAGCAGAAGCGCCACATTAACGGCGACAATGCTGAGGATACGGCAGTTAATGCCGGATTCAGAGGCTCTAAATCTGGTCAGCGGAAAAAGCCATTCAAAAGGAATCCTAGGGGCCCGTCCAGTTTGGACCGAATACTCGACCGCTCGTGCCAGATACATGGCACCCCCGAAAAGCCAGCCAATCACACCAACAGGGATTGTTTGGTGTTCAAGCAGGCAGGCAAGATAAACGCCGAAAATGAAGACAAGGGGCTGCATAGCGATGACGACGAGGAGCCCCGGCCGCCGAACAATAGTGGACAGAAGGGTTTTCCCCCATAAGTGCGGACGGTGAACATGATATACGCAACCCATGTCCCCAAAAGGGAGCGGAAGCGTGCGTTAAGGGACGTATACGCGGTAGAGCCAGTCGCCCCAAAGTTCAACCCATGGTCCTCCTGCCCGATCACCTTTGATCGAAGGGACCATCCCACTAGCATCCGTCATGGCGGATTCGCCGCATTGGTTCTAGACCCAATTATTGAAGGATTTCATCTCACTAGAGTCCTTATGGACGGCGGCAGCAGCCTGAACCTGCTTTACCAGGATACAGTGCGGAAAATGGGCATAGATCCCTCGAGGATTAAGCCCACCAAAACGACCTTTAAAGGCGTAATACCAGGTGTAGAGGCCAACTGTACAGGCTCAGTCACACTTGAAGTGGTCTTCAAATCTCCGGATAATTTCCGAAGTGAGGAGTTAATCTTCGACATAGTCCCATTCCGTAGTGGCTATCACTCACTGCTCGGGCGAACCGCATTCGCTAAGTTCAATGCGGTACCGCATTACGCATACCTTAAGCTCAAGATGCCAGGACCTCGAGGAGTAATTACGGTCAATGGAAACACCGAACGCTCCCTCCAAACGGAGGAGCACACGGCGGCCCTTGCAGCGGAAGTTCAAAGCAGCCTCTCCAGGCAGTTCTCCAGTCCGGCCACTAAACGACCGGACGCCGTCAAGCGTGCCCAGAGTAACCTACAACAAGACCGCCTGGCACGATCCGAGCAGGCGTAGCAATGCGGCCCCAACCCCAACCCTCGCAAAAAGGCGACGCCAGTACTTCGCGTACATAACTACGCTCTAGAGATACCATGGGTACAGGGGGAGGGGCACCATCACGGCATGCCCAATACACGACTTAAACCATACCAGGGGCTGCCAATTTTTTAATTTTCTCTTACTTTCAGGACTTCATCCTTCGGAAGGTCTGCTCGGCAGTTCAATTGCCGCACAAACGATGCAAGAACCAGGGAAGAAGACAAGCCACGCCGCACTACGGAACTCCCAGGTGGTCTCTATCACGAGCAATATACCCGTTCCGCATACTATTCCGCAGCTTGCCCCTGGAGCGGACATGTTAACTAGTCCAACCTTCCACTTATCGCATTACTTGTATCGTTCTGCCTTGATTGCACACCTTCTTAATAAACAATGCATAGCTTTCATCTATTTTTGCATTACCCTTCTTCTTTATGTTCCTTAACGACATGTTGCACCCGTACACATTGGTACGGCCAAAATACGCCAGGGGCTTTAGTACCCCTCAATATGGTGTGAGAAGTCCGAACACTTTAACAAGTGCGGCACCCCTAACTTATAGCATTATATGCATCGGCTCCGAATCATGTCTTGGGTCAATAGTTGGGTTTGCCCGGCTCCTATATTTTGGTGCCTTATGTTCCGCTATATCGGCTAAGGTAGCACTAGGAGAACCACTACGATTGTGCCCCGGTTGAGCTGGGTCGAGCACCTCAGTGGAGAAAGCTAAAACTCACTGTCATGATGAAGCGAGAGCTGGTCGCTGTTCGAGAGGTTTTTTCGAGTCCCTAAAGACTTATGCCGCTTAGGGCAAGGAGCCGGCTCTGTCCGGCCAAGGCATGGATAGCGCCCCGAATTCGGTCTTCCGAATACCAGGGGCTTCGCCGAAATTTAAAATTATAGAATTCTATGGCTAAGTGAGAGTGTTCACGCATTATAGTCCGATTGCCTTGTTCGTTGGGCTGAGCGCCTCCCTCAAAGGACCCCAACATGGGAAAAAGAGCGCTCAGATTTATCCCCGAACACCCCAGCACTAGCGGCACGGGGGCAGAAGCCGATGACTTGCCATCTCTCAGAATTGATAAACAGCCGCACAGAAGGTAATATTTTAAATTCCACCAGCATTGCTTAGTGCATATAAACAAGTTTTCAGCGCACAGGACACAACGAGAAAGTTTCACTCAAAAATCACATTCCTAGAACATTCATCTGCCACAAGGCGGGCACCCTTCAGAACATCCTTATAATAATTCTCGGGCTTGCGGTGCTCTTTCCCCGGCGGTGGCCCTTCCTTCACCAGCTTCTCAGCATCCAGCTTGCCCCAGTGCACCTTCGCACGGGCAAGGGCCCTACGGGCACCTTCGATGCAGGCGGAGTGCTTGATGACTTCGAGCCTTGGACAGGCCTCCACCAACTGCCGCACCAGCCCGAAATAGCTCCCAGGCAGAGCCCCTCCAGGCCACAGCCGAACAATGAGGCCCTTCATGGCCTGTTCGGCCACCTTGTGGAGCTCGACCAGTTGCTTCAGCTGGTCGCTCAGGGGCACAGGGTGTCCAGCCTCAGCGTACTGAGACCAGAACACCTTCTCCGTCGAGCTACCCTCCTCGGCTCGATAGAATGCGGCGGCATCGGATACACTCCGGGGAAGATCTGCGAATGCTCCTGGAGAGCTCCAGATTCGAGTAAGTAACAAGTAACTCACGTTTATGTGTTTGCTTTGCATAAACAATGCCTTACCTGCCGCTATCTTCTTCACCTCATCCAACTCCTGGAGGGTCTTCTGGGATTCGGCCTTGGCAGATTTGGCATTTTCAATAGCCACCGCGAGATCGGACGCTTGCGTCTTTGAGTTAAGCTCCAAACTCTCTTGTTTTTCCGTGAGAGCCTGGAGCTCTCGCCGCACCTTGCCAACCTCGGCCTCATATTTCTCCCGCTCGGTGCACTCCGAGGCCGCACTCTTCTCGGCCTCGACCAACGCTTGCTTAAGGGTCGCCACTTCAGACGTGGCCCCTACATTAGCCACGATAATCCTGTCATTTTTTGCAATTGCACCTTTTTATATATTTTTAACAAGGTATTTCTTACCTTCATTGTCCTCGAGCCGCTTCTTGTCACGTTCGAGCTCTTGCTCGGACCGCTCGAGGTTCTGCTTTAGCGCGTCCACTTCCGCAGTCAGTGCGGCGGACGCAAGCAGGGAAGCCTGCATATGCATATTGACTCATTTTTGTTAGACTCCTGCGAATTCTATTTGATCCTCTATTCGGCTTTTCTTCCCGAACGCTAAACAGAGCATCAGGGGCTACTGTCTATGCGGTACTATTATTTACACATTCTTACCTCAAAGCCTGTCAAAAGGC
Organism: Triticum urartu; assembly: GCF_003073215.2. Lineage (NCBI taxonomy): Eukaryota > Viridiplantae > Streptophyta > Magnoliopsida > Poales > Poaceae > Triticum > Triticum urartu. The sequence goes on from NC_053024.1 coordinate 417,704,766, forward strand.
TAGTACAAGCTTCAGTCAGTCCGCTCTTGGCGGACTGAACCTTCTGGACCACGGCACTCATAATAGCGCGGTGCTCCTCGTCGATGGAGGCGCCTTGGAGCGCCTCCAACATATTGTCCGGCGCCTCCGGTTGGACGGGGGCCGCTGGCACGGTGGACTTGCTCCTCTTGGAAGGAGGTCCCCCGCCGGACTCTGGAACCTTTGAAGGTTCCAGAGCGGTGTCCGGCCTAGAGCCGGACTTGGAGCCCTGGGGGGTTTCATCCCCTTTGCTCCTGGAGTCCGGGAAGTCGCCTTGCGGCGCCTCCAGGACCACCTCCTCCCGACTTGGAACCTGTTGGGACAACACTTCGGTGTCGTCCGTAGGGCGGGAGGAGGAAGCCGTCGGGAGTGAGTTCACGTCCGATGAGTCCAGTGAGCCGCTCGACGACGCGTCGAGCCGGTCTTTGGGTGGGCTGCATAAACATATTCGATATGAGGGAAAGTTGCGCAATAAACGAATGCTATGAAGTACTCAGGTATCCGGATACTTACGATTTGGCCAGGGGCTTGGCCCTAGGCGCCCACTCCTCTCCGCCGTCGTCGGCATCGGTGGAGCAGTCCGGAGGAAGGGTTTTCCCCTTCTTGGACCCTTCAGCCTCCCCAGTTGGGGCGGCCTTCCTTTTCTTCCCTTCCCCCGCTGGAGGGGGAGGGGTCTCTTCTTCCTCCTTCTCGTCTTCGCGGGAGGAGTGCGTCTTAGATTCGTCGGATGATGAATCCGACACCTCCGGGCGTCGGGCACTCTTTCGAGTCCCCGTGGCCTTCTTCTTGACCTTCTTCTCCGGCACCACATAGGGTGCCGGAACCAGCAGCTTCGCCAAGCGGGCATCTGCTGGGCCTTCGGGCAAAGGAGCCGGACAATTGATCTGTCCGGATGTCACCTGCAATCCTGTCAAAGGTAAGGGAGTTTAGATCCCGCATGGAGTCAAACTATGAAAAACTGATACCTTGTAAAAGAAAAAAACAGCTTACCGTGAGAGCATGACGCTGCGCACTGAATCCGCGATCCTTAGTAGCGGATGCGGGAGCCTCGGCGCCCTTGAAAAGCATCTTCCAGGCATCTTCGTACGTCGTGTCGAAGAGCCTGCTCAGAGTCTGGTGCCGCGCCGGGTCGAACTCCCATAGGTTGAAAGCTCGTTGTTGGCACGGGAGGATCAAGCGGATGAGCATAACCTGGACTATGTTGACAAGTTTGAGCTTCTTGTCCACCAGGGTTTTGACGCATGTTTGGAGTCCGGTTAGCTCTCCTTTTTTACCCCACGACAGGCCCGTCTATTTCCAGGACGTGAGACGCGTTGGGGGTCCGGACCGGAACTCAGGGGGTGCGACCCATTCGGCGTCGCGCGGCTCGGTGATGTAAAACCACCCCAATTGCCACCCTTTCAGGGTCTCCACAAAGGAGCCCTCGAGCCAGAGGACGTTGGCCATCTTGCCCACCATGGCGCCTCCACACTCCGCCTGGCTGCCGCGCACCACCTTCGGCTTGACGTTGAAAGTCTTGAGCCAGAGCCCGAAATGGGGGCGGATGCGGAGGAAGGCCTCGCACACGACAATAAACGCCAAGATGTTGAGGACGAAGTTCGGGGCCAGATCGTGGAAATCCAGGCCGTAGTAGAACATGAGCCCCTGGACAAATGGGTGGAGAGGTAAGCCCAGTCCGCGGAGGAAATGGGGGAGGAACACCACCCTCTCATGGGGCCTAGGGGTGGGGATGAGCTGCCCCTTTTCGGGGAGCCGGTACGCGATGTCGTTAGACAGGTATCCGGCCTTCCTCAGCTTTTTGATATGTCCCTCCATGACGGAGGAGACGATCCACTTGCCTCTCGCTCCAGACATGGCTGGAGAAGGTTGAGGTTGGGAGTGCGGACTCGGGCACTGGAGCTCGAGTGCGCAAGAATGGATAGGCAAAGGAGGAAGAAGGCGTAGGTGAAAAGGTGGATCTTTATCCCCTTATATGGGTGGACGCAGCTACATGTCCCCACCAGCCTGATAAAACTCGCTTATCTCCAAGCGCCGTAATCGATGGCGCGGTTGGGTTACCCACGCCCGTATTGATGAGAATCCTGGAATAAGGGGACACGATCTCTGCTTTAACAAGACGTGCCAAGGAAACCGCCTCGCATAACGCGCTGAGATGGGACAGTAAAACGGTTCGAATAAAAGCTTGGCCGTAGTGTGATGACACACTACGGAATACGTCAATAGATTAGATTTGTGTAAATATTATTCTCTCTATGGCAATATGTGGAAACTTATTTTGCAGAGCTGAACACTATCTTTGTGTTCAAAATCTTCTATGAAGTACTTGGAGGAGGAACCCGCCTTGCAATGCCGAAGACGATATGCGCGCTGGACTTTTCGTCATTGAAGCCTGGTTCAAGGGCTACTGAGGGAGTCCTGGATTAGGGGGTGTCCGGATGACCGGACTATATCTTCAGCCGGACTCCTAGACTATGAAGATACAAGATTGAAGACTCCGTCCCGTGTCCGGAAGGGACTTTCCTTGGCGTGGAAGGCAAGCTTGGCGATATGGATATGAAGATCTCCTACCATTGTAACCGACTCTATGTAACCCTAACCCTATCCGGTGTCTATATAAACCGGAGGGTTTTAGTCCGTAGGACAACATACACATCAACAATCATACCATAGGCTAGCTTCTAGGGTTTAGCCTCCTCGATCTCGTGGTAGATCTACTCTTGTACTACCCATATCATCAATATTAATCAAGCGGGACGTAGGGTTTTACCTCCATCGAGAGGGCCCGAACCTGGGTAAAACTTCGTGTCCCTTGTCTCCTGTTACCATCCGGCCTAGACGCACAGTTCGGGACCCCCTACCCGAGATCCGCTGGTTTTGACACCGACACACGCCGATTGCCACCCCTTTATGGTCTCCACGAAGGAGCCTTCAAGCCATATAACGTTGGGCATCTTGCCCACCATGGCTCCGCCGCATTCTTCTTGTTGGCCGCCCACCACCTTCGGCTTGATATTGAAGGTCTTTGGCCATAGGCCGAAGTGGGGGGATGCGGAGGAAAGCCTCGCAGACGACGATGAACGCCGAAATGTTGAGAATGAAGTTCGGGGCCAGATCATGGTAGTCCAACCCGTAGTAGAACATGAGACCGCGGATGAATGGATGAAGGGGAAACCCCATTCCGCGGAGGAAGTGGTGGAGGAAAACTACCCTATCATGAGGTTCCGGGGTAGGGACGATCTGCCCCGCAGCGGGCAGCCGATGCGCGATATTCGCGGCTAAGTATCTGGCCCCGCGCAGCTTTTTGATGTGTCCCTCCGTAACAGAGGAATCCATCCACTTGCCTCCCGCTCCGGACATGTTTGGAGAAGGTTGAGGAGAAAGTTGTGGACTTGGGCGTTGGAGCTCGAGTGCGTGAGAATGGATGAGCAAGGAGGAAGGAGGCGTGGGTAGAAAAAGGTTAAACCTTATCCCTTTATAAGGGCGGACTAAGCTATGCGCCCCCACTAGCCTGGTAAAACTTGCTTATCCCCCAAGTGTCGTGATTGATGGCGCGGTTGGGTTACCCACGCCCATATTGATGAGAATCCCGCAATAAGGGGGACACGTTCTCTGCTTCGACAAGGCATGTCAAGAAACCACCTCGTGTTATGTGCGGGGCTGGTTAAAGAAAAACGGTTCGAATAATCGCCGAGCCATGGCATGATGTCATGTTGCCAAAACGTGTCAGCGGATTAGATTTGTGGAAATATTATTCTCTCTACGGTGGTATGTGGAACTTATTTTGCAGGGTCGGACACTATCTTTCATTCAAACTCTTCTGTGGTGTATCCGGAGGAGGAACCCGCCTTGCAATGCCGAATACAATACTGCGCGCCGGACTCATCGTCATTGAAGCCTGGTTCAGGGTCTACTGAGGGAGTCGTTGATTAGGGGGTCTCCGGACAGCCGGACTATATCCTTTGGCCGGACTGTGGGACTATGAAGATACAAGATTGAAGACTTCGTCTCGTGTTCGGATGGGACTCTATTTGGCGTGGAAGGCAAGCTAGGCAGTACGGATATGGATATCTCCTCCTTTGTAACCGACCTTGTATAACCCTAACCCTCTCCGGTGTCTATATAAACCGGAGGGTTTTAGTCCGTAGGACAACAGACAATCATACCATAGGCTAGCTTCTAGGGTTTAGTCTCTCCGATCTCATGGTAGATCAACTCTTGTAATACTCATATCATCAAGAATAAATCAAGCAGGACGTAGGGTTTTACCTCCATTAAGAGGGCCTGAACCTGGGTAAAACATCGTGTCCCCTGCCTCCTGTTACCATCCGCCTTAGATGCACAGTTCGGGACCCCCTACCCGAGATTCGCCGGTTTTGACACCGACACCCCTCCTAAGCAATAGAAGCTCATGGCAAAAGCTACGCTAAAGAAGGCTGCTACAACATCCAAGTCTGCTACTACCCCCAAGCCTAAGGGGGAGACTACCAAAAACATCTCAATTGTAGAGAAGAACCAGGCCCCATTGCATGAGAGAACTCAGGAAGAAGATGATGAAGCCCCAGTTCTAAGGAAGCTAAGAGTCAGACTGCCTAAACATGACGATACACATCCCGTGGGCAGAAAATATGAAAGAGAGGAAGGACAAGGGTTTGAGGAAATGGAGAGAGTCTGATCCATAATCTATCAGGAGAAGGACTATTGTGGACTACAACTTCTACACTAAGGAGCATGAGGATTTTCAAGAGACAGTGCTTCTCGACAAGAAGCGTGTAGTGATTGACATGAGATGGGTGCACTGGAAGTACATTGACAAGAACGAGGATCACTCCCCCATGTTCATGAGGATTTTAGGACTGTTGGCATTGATGAGTTCATTAGGAGGAGGCTGACTGCATGGAATGACGGGATGATCATGCAATTCTACTCTACAACTCACTTCTAGCCCAATGGCAGAATAGTGTGGATGACCGAAGGTGTCAGGTATCAATCTAGTGTGCTTGAATGAGCTACCTTGTTGGGTGTTCGAGAGGCAGAGGAAGATTACATTGACGTATATGCCAAGCCCAAGATGGATCACAACTCCATCGCCAACATGTACACAGAAATTCCCAATAAGTACAAGGAGTCCCGCAAGCTTGGATCAGTGTGCCACCTACTAGCTGGTCTTGCTACCTCCAACATGGTCATGAGGCATACTTTGATGCCCAAGTCAGGAGATGAGAAGATCATAAGAGGCCACTCTATCAACATGCTGCATCACATTGATCAACATCAGAAGTTCAAAGTTATAGATCTCAATGTTGAAACTGTCAAGAGAAATGCTACAGACCAGAAAAGATCAGTGGCTTTACGCCACATATCCAGATGCTTATCAACTCTAAGGGTGCAAACAAGTCATTTATGCTTGATTGTGAGCATTTTCCGCTACAGTCGGAGTTTGAGGATAACATCGTGATGATGGATCCATCCCATCCCACCTCAGCTATAACACAGGAAGAAGTAGAGGCTGCTAGTACTGCAGAGCCAAGTGCTTCCATCGCTCCATTGCTAAAAACCAAGACAGATCAAATGAACCACCTTCTTCAAGCTACTCGGAGGATCGAGCAGAGTTTGGCCATCCTCGCAAAGAACCACAAAGAGTCTTGAGAGAATCATTGAGACCAAATTCTATGATCTGGATGTCAAGGTTACAGAGATGCAGACAACCATTGAGAGTCTGAAGAAAGAGGTGGATGAATCTAAGCTTTAGTCTAGTGATGATGATGATCAGCATGGCACATGTCTTCCCACGACCACTCATTTCCAGACTATGCCCAGATCAACACCAGTACTAGTCACTTCCAAAGCCACAGTCTCAGCTCCAACTATTGCATCTATGGTTGCTCCATCAGTCGCTCCAGTTGTTTCTAAACCTCCAACTCAGTAGACATCAGCAGAGATCTTTGCAGACACACTTCTCTCCACTCTGACGTCTACGCACACCGGCACTGCAAGTTAGAGGACTTTACCACTAGGAGCTTGTAACGCCCCAAGACCGATGTGCCAGGTGTCCTCCAGTTATTCGCTGTTGTTGCCTTGTCTTTGCTTGCGTGTCATGCATTGCATATCATGTCATCATGTGCATTTCATTTGCATACATGTTCGTCTCATGCATCCGAGCATTTTTCCCGTTGTTCGTTTTGCAATCCGGCGCTCCTATGTCACCCGGTGTCCCTTTCTACCTTATTTTCATGTGTGGGGGTTAAACATTTCCGGATTGGACCGAGACTTACCAAGCGGCCTTGATTTATGTAACGCCCTCGATGCAGCTATATCTCCCACGTGTCGAAGCACGACTTAGAGGCATAACCGCATTGAAAGCAATGTCGCAAGTGAGGTAATATTCACACAACCCATGTAATACATAAGGGAAAGAGATACATAGTTGGCTTACAATCGCCACTTCACACAATTACATGAATAAAGCATTACAACAACCAAATACAATCAAGGTCCGACTATGGAACCAAAATAAAAGAAGAACCCCAAATGCGACAACGGTCCCTGATCGACCCCAACTGGGCTCCATTACTGATCAACTAGAACGAAACAACACAAGGGACAAGATCTTCATCGAGCTCCTCCTGAGCTTGGTTGCGTCATCTGCACGGACTCATCGGCACCTGCAAACTGGTTTTGCAAGTATCTGTGAGCCACAGGGACTCAGCAATCTCGCACCCTCGCGATCAAGACTATTTAAGCTTATGGGTAAAGTAAAAGGTATGAGGTGGAGCTGCAGCAAGCGACTAGCATATATGGTGGCTAACATACGCAAATAAGAGCGAGAAGAGAAGGCAAAGCACGGTCGAGAAAGTATGATCAAGAAGTGATCCTAAAACAACCTACGTCAAGCATAACTCTAATACCGTGTTCACTTCCTGGACTCCGCCGGAAAGAGACCATCACGGTAACACACGCTGTTGATTCATTTTAATTAAGGTCAACTTCAGGTTTTCTACAACCGGGCGTTAACAAATTCCCATCTGTCCATAACCACGGGCACGGCTTTCGAAAGTTCAAATCCCTGCAGGGGTGTCCCAACTTAGCCCATCACAAGCTCTCACGGTCAACGAAGGAATAGACCTCCTCCCGAGACATTCCGATCAGACTCAGTATCCCGGTACAACAAGACATTTCGACAGGGTAAAACTAAACCAGCAACACCGCCCGAATGTGCTGACAAATCCCGATAGGAGCTGCACATATCTCTTTCTCAGGGCACACTCAGATGAGCTCTCCATACAACTAAAACCAAACCTCGAGTTTCCCCAAGGGGGCGCTGCACAGGACTCTAGTTTGGACCAACACTCAGAGGAGCACTGGCCCGGGGGGGTAAAATAATGATGACCCTCAGGAGCGCGACTCCCAAGGGAAAAGAAAAGGGCTAGGTGGCAAATGGTAAAACCAATGTTGGGTATTGCTGGAAGAGCTTTACTTAAGGCGAACTGTCAAGGGGTTCCCATTATTACCCCAACTGCGTAAGGAACGCAAAATCCGGGAACATAACACCGATATGACGGAAACTAGGGCGGCAAGAGTGGAACAAAACACCAGGCATAAGGCCGAGCCTTCCACCCTTTACCAAGTATATAGATGCATTAATTAATTAAGATATATTGTGATATCCCAACAAGTAAACATGTTCCAACAAGGAACAATATCTCCATGTTCCAACAAGGAACAAACTTCAATCTTCACCTGCAACTAACAACGCTATAAGAGGGGCTGAGCAAAGCAGTAACATAGCCAAACAACAGTTTGCTAGGACATGGTGGGTTAGAGGTTTGACATGGCAATTTGGGAGGCTTGAAGGCAAGTGGTAGGCATCGTAGCATTGGCATAGCAAAAGAGCGAGCAATCTAGCAAGCAAAGATAGAAGTGATTTCGAGGGTATGATCATCTTGCCTGAAATCCCACAAGGAAGAAGAACGAGTCCATGAAGAAGATAAACGGACGTAGACGAACGGGTCCTCACAATCACAACATTATCGTAACCAACCCGAAGAAGCAAACACCGGAAAGAAACACACAACATAGTAAACAACCAACACATGAACATGGTATGATATGCGGGATGCGGTATGCGATGCATATGCATGATTGGACAAGGAATGCATGAACCTGGCCTCAACTTGGAAAACCAAGTGTGCCACTGGAAATATGAGATGAAATCGCTTGAGAACGATATAAAGAACGCCGGAATCGGAGTTACGATTTGGAAATGGCAAGCGATTCAAATATGGCACCGGTCTGCGATTTACAGCAAGTAGCCATCTAAATGCAACAAGATGAACATGCTACAGCACTCAAACATAGCAACAAAATACATGGCAGGGATCCATTCATGATGCTTAACAAAAGTCTAGCACTAAGCTACGGCCAAATCATCCATTAACAGGTTCAAACAAGCATGGCAAAAATGCATATGGTAAACAGATTTCAGACTTAGTGAAATTAACACAAGCCTGGAATTTCAGATCAGATATCACTCTTCGGAGCAACAAAACTATATGCTACAGGACCTGAACATGGCAAAGTAAAGCATGGCATGGAGCTACTCAAAGAGCTTAACAAAAGTCCCTTAGTGACCTTGAGCCAAAAGGGATCACAAATACAATTGCAAGCATGTGAACATGGCAAAAAAACATAATCAGTTCTCAGACTTAGTGAAAACTGGAGCATGCTGAAACAGATATCAAGTAGGCATGTTAACGAGCTCGATGCACTCACCACAGAGCAAGTCATGACAAGCTAAGCATACACCCATCAAGAATACACAAAATGCAAGCTAGACATGGCAAGAACAATAGCATAGCATGCACGGATCAACTACAACATCCTCGGCAAAATCGCTAACAAGTAGACAATCTGCCCAGATACATGAAGTAGCAAAAGTAGAGCTCGATTGACTCAAGCTAGGGTGCTCCATAATTGCAAACAAAGACATGGATGGATAGAGCACTACAATAATAACAAAACATCCTTACTGATCATCCTCAAAAGAGGCACGAATCACTAGGAAACAACATGAACATATGACAACATGAGATAAACAGATCCAGGACTTACCAAGTGCACCACTTGGCAAGCTTGTGCTAGTCACCACACACATCACAAAAATACATGGGTTGCACCTATGGAAAGATGGCAAAACCCTTAACAAAACATATGTACAGCTCATGGGCATATCATGCACACAATAATCATGGCAAAAATGACAAATATCTAAATGGAGTAGCAGATCTGACAATTAACTCAAGTAGCACACTTCCAACAGCATTTCGGGCATCAAAATGAACTCAAATGAAAATGATGCAATGAGATGAAATGATGTACTCTCTGAGACGAACATTTTGATATGCTATATGCATGAATCGGAGCTACGGATGCAAAGTTACGATGCGATGAACATGGGCATTTGGATCTGGGAATTTCGGGGACTTGGTGGAATTTATACCTCCGCGGAAGTCAACGCGGGATGGAGGGATCCGGGACGGAGAGGTGCAGATCTGAGACGGGACATTTGGTACGGGGAGTGGTGGATCTGGTCCATCTTCCATGGATCCGGCGCGGGACGAGCTCCGGCGATGTGAGGTGGGGCTCTGGCAAGCTCCGGTCGCCGGAGGCGGCGAGGCAGGAGGCGCGGCGCGCGGGACCGGCGACGATGGCGACCCGGCCGGCGGCAGCGGCGCTCAAAGGGCGGCGGCGGCGAGCAAACGCGGCAGCGCGGGTCGGCAGTGACAGAGCGGGCGGCGACGCACATCCGGCGAGGCGGCGGTGGCCAAGTCCCTGGCGGCGACAGCGCTAGGCCCCGAGGAGAGCGGGAGCGAGGAGTCGGGCCCCCATCGAGCGGCAGCGGCGGCGTTTCAGGCCGGGAGGGCCCGATCCGGGCCCCGGCGGGCCGCGGCGGCGGGGAGGAAAGAGAGGACGCGGGCGCGGGTGAGGTGGCGCGCCGTGGTTGGGCGAGGTGGCGGTGGAGCTGACATGGCGGGCGCTGATTCGCCGGAGTGAGGTGGTCGGTGGACGCGTCCGGCGCGGACGGACGTGTCCGGCGGCGCGAGGAGGGAGATGGCTAGGGTTCATCCGCGAAATGATCCGAAATTTCGGTAAGGCACACATATATATAGGTAGAGGGAGCTAGGAGAGTCCAAATGAGGTGCGGTTTGCGGCTACGCGATCGTGATCGAACGACCGAGATGATGGAGATGGTTTTGGTGGGTTTTGGGCCAAATTGGAGGGGTGTTGGGCTGCAACACACACGAGGCCCTTTCGGTCCCTCGCTTAACCGTTGGAGTATCAAACGAAGTCCAAATGGTACGAAACTTGACAGGCGGTCTACCGGTAGTAAACCAAGGCCGTATGACAAGTCTTGGTCCAATCCAGAAACGTTTAATCCCCACACAAGAAAGAAAGGTAGAAATGACCACCGGAGGAGAACGGAGTGTCGGAATGCAAAACGGACAACGGGGAAAATGCTCGGGTGCATGAGACGAACATGTATGCAAATGAAATGCACATGATGACATGATATGCAATGCATGACACGCAAGCAATGACAAGGCAACAGCAGCGAATAACTGGACGACACCTGGCACATTGGTCTCGGGGCGTTACAACACTCCACCACTACGAGAGGATCTCGTCCCGAGATCTAGAATGGCACCGGAGGAACAACGGAAGAGAAAGAGAAGAGGTAAAACTAAGTTGCTTCTTTGACAAACGAGTGAAACCAAAGAACCTTGAAAAGGTTAAGCCATTTCGAGAAAAGAATACAATGGAGATGAACGAAGTTGAAAGCACTCCATTAGCAAAGAGGAACAAGGAAGAACAACTTCGGTCAGCACTCCGGTTGAAAAGAAAAAAATTGAATAAGAACATGGTAAGATGAGAAGATACTTGATGACATTACAAAACACTGCCTCCGGAACAAAGGGAAACAATATCTTGAGAGAGCACGGTTACAACAAATGCTAGAACAGAGTTGTTGAAAAACCAACAACGAAAAGAATACACTTGATATGGTCTTATGGAATACATCTCGAATTATGGGGTGACAGCCTGCCACTCACGGAAAAAGAATTGGATTGGAATGAACAAGGAGACGGGAAACTTATCACCGGAAGGATATATGAAGAACTTGGATCATATATGAGCACAATTATAGCAACAATCCTTAGGGAAGACTTTAGGTGAAATATAACCCAAGATAACTCCAATGACGAGATTGATGGATTTAAAATATCTCATTCATGACAACATGTGAATCATGAAACATGAATTCAAATTATCAAGAATGACATAATACCACCTCCAATGATACGGAAGAAAGAAAGCACTCCGGATTACAATATGAAGAAAGCTTGAGCTCTTAGAAAAAATCTCAACGAACTCTTGGAGAAGGGATATAAATCATTGTTGGACCACCATGTATAGCCTCCATGAAGAAACTCCGGTAATCAAAAAGAACAACAAAAATAGAGAGAAATTGGAAACACAAGGTGAAACCTTGTAATGATTTAGATGGATCTCCGTGATAACATAGTTCAAAGAGGTTGAAACCCCGGGAAAAAGATAAAATGAAACAAATGAAACCGAGAATTTGAAGGGCCTCCGGAATAAAGAATTAATCATTATGATGAAACAAGAATAAGAATTATATTATGCTTATCCTTCACCAATTTAAATTGATGACAAGCAACGGATTTGACATATTACTTATTCTCGTAGAAAAGATTAAGAGAGATATAACATAAACTTGAGAAGGTCTTCAACGAACCACCGGAATAATTGAAACAACGAATAAATTGATATGATAAATGAAGGAAGAAGAATCTTGAACGAAGCACCATAAGAATTGAAAATGAACGAATAAAAGATAACGAATCACCGGGAAGAATTTGCAGATGAACGAAGATGCTTGAGAGAAACTAGATACATGAGAACGAAGGGATCACGAACTGATTAAAGATCACTTGAACGAAGCACCGGTAAGATTGAAGAACAGAGCTAAAAGCTGAGAATGAATAATATTTGAAAAGATGGATTCCGGATAACAAATTGAGATGACTCTTGAATTTGCTCCGGATAGTTGAAAAGAAAATCTCACAATCGCGAATAATTATGAGAGGATGGCAACAAGATAGAATCACGAATCTTGAAGAGAATGGAGCAAGATTGAGAGAAAAATCTTCTTCGGTCTCCAAACGCAGAGAATGACGATGAGGAACACCACCATGAATTATTTAGACACTCCGGAAGACTCAAAACGAAGAGGTTGAGCCAACGATGATAAGAAATTGAGAGATCTTGGAGAAATACATCTGACTGATGAAAACTTCATTCTTACGTCAAACTTCGAAATGAAATTGAGGTTACCTCCGGGAAAAATAAGAAGAGTCAGGTAAGATCCTGGGAAAAGACCTGTGGGTTAGGGCCCACTAAAAAGAAAACACCGTTGAAATGATTTGAAAGAGAGATTGCACCGGTTGAATTAAATGGCTTGAATGAGATAACATCCTCGAAAGAGCTTGAACGAATGTAGAGTGGAAACACGAATCTTGGAGATATCTTCAGCACTCCGGAACAAATGAATAGCGAGAAGTAGATGTTTAATAGGTGCACCGGCATGAGAAGGTATTTGAAACGAGGGAAAAGGGATATGATCAACACTAAAGCTTGAATTGGTTCCACCAGAGAAGAAAACGAGTGATGAGAGACGAACTTGATGCTCCGTTAGAATCTTCATGAGAATCACCGGATAAGAATATTGATAGAAAAGAAAGGAGAGACTTCACAAGAATAAAAGGATATTTGATTAAGAGATTGAAATCCTTGGAAAAAAAAAAAGGGAGGGAGGGTGGGAAAAACAAAGACAATTTGGGATGGATGAAACGAACACCGTTGAGAAGAACTGATACTTGATCTTGCGAATGTTGAAGTGATCAGATCCACTTGAAGAGAGACACACCGGTTGAAAAGGATTGGCATGACAGACTCGATGATCGAGAAGGATTAGTATTCACATAGGAATATGAGAACACCATTTGGAAAAAGGTATAGAATCAACATTTGACTTCGAAGCAACTCGAATACCACATCTCAAAACAACACAAGGATTGGCTTGCAGAATAAGCCAGAACAAACATATGATAGAGATTTCATCCGAAGTTTTTGTGGTGGGGCCTACACGGGCTCGATCGTACAGCACCATCATGTACAAGGCAGTGCACATGACATACGAAGCGTCCCCGAGTCGGCATAGCCAAGGACTCTTTAAGACACAACGAGACCACTGTAAAACCGACCGTGAATAGGCGGACCACTAGACGTCGAACCCCAATTTCATATCATACATCTGTCAGAAAGATATCCTAAGAGCTACTTGAATTCCCACCTATGAAACTCCCGAACCTTTCCGGTTATGCAATCAGGTGTTGGGGATACATGGAAGCATAATATCTCACCCAAAACTAGCAAATCCTACATCCAGCTGTATCCATCCTTCAACACATAACCAAGAAAACTTCGGAAACCATCTACCTCAACCTTCGAAAAGCATCCGTTATACAAGTTATGGAGATACTCCCGAACTCCCGCCCCAGTACTGGGTGGCGTCGAGGTTATCTCACCAACGAACTGCATAAAAGAGATTTTTGATGTCGGCGTACTAAACTCAGGTATTCCAGAACTGCAACGATAAAATTATGACGACAACACCTCAGAGCTCAACTCCCCGGGACACTTCCACAAAACCCCTGACAGGAGGCACCAAGACAATGTTCTCATCACAAAACCATCGGAACGATTCCAAGATACCCGCATGATCCTAAAAAAAAATTAGTGAAATTTGAGAAGAGAAGAGTCAAAACTCTACATCGGGATGCCTTACCAGAGCGATGAGGAGACTGGGGAGTAAAAAGAATTCCAAAACTCTCTGATATATAATTCCTAAATGACTCAAAACATTTTTTCTAGACACAAACTCGGCCGCTAAAACGATCAATCAGTGGGGGCTCCTAAGGTCGGGGAAGGCTCTGATACCAACTTGTAACGCCCTCGATGCGGCTATATCTCCCACGTGTCGAAGCACAACTTAGAGGCATAACCGCATTGAAAGCAATGTCGCAAGTGAGGTAATCTTCACACAACCCATGTAATACATAAGGGAAAGAGATACATAGTTGGCTTACAATCGCCACTTCACACAATTACATGAATAAAGCATTACAACAACCAAATACAATCAAGGTCCGACTACGGAACCAAAATAAAAGAAGAACCCCAAATGCGACAACGATCCCCGATCGACCCCAACTGGGCTCCATTATTAATCAACTAGAATGAAACAACACAAGGGACAAGATCTTCATCGAGCTCCTCCTGAGGTTGGTTGCGTCATCTGCACGGACTCATCGGCACCTGCAAACTGGTTATGGAAGTATCTGTGAGCCACAGGGACTCAGCAATCTCGCACCCTCGCGATCAAGACTATTTAAGCTTATGGGTAAAGTAAAAGGTATGAGGTGGAGCTGCAGTAAGCGACTAGCATATATGGTGGCTAACATACGCAAATGAGAGCGAGAAGAGAAGGCAAAGCACGGTCGAGAAAGTATGATCAAGAAGTGATCCTAAAACAACCTACGTCAAGCATAACTCCAACACCGTGTTCACTTCCCGGACTCCGCCGGAAAGAGACCATCATGGTAACACACGTTGTTGATTCATTTTAATTAAGGTCAACTTCAGGTTTTCTACAACCGGACGTTAACAAATTCCAATCTGCCCATAACCGCGGGCACGGCTTTCGGAAGTTCAAATCCCTGCGGGGGTGTCCCAACTTAGCCCATCACAAGCTCTCACGGTCAACGAAGGAATAGACCTCCTCCCGAGACATTCCGATCAGACTCGGTATCCCGGTACAACAAGACATTTCGGCAGGGTAAAACTAAACCAGCAACACCGCCCGAATGTGCCGACAAATCCCGATAGGAGCTGCACATATCTCTTTCTCAGGGCACACTCAGATGAGCTCTCCATACAACTAAAACCAAACCTCGAGTTTCCCCGAGGGGGCGCTGCACAGGACTCTAGTTTGGACCAACACTCAGAGGAGCACTGGCCCGGGGGGGTAAAATAATGATGACCCTCAGGAGCGCGACTCCCAAGGGAAAAGAAAAGGGCTAGGTGGCAAATGGTAAAACCAATGTTGGGCATTGCTGGAAGAGCTTTACTTAAGGCGAACTTCATTGTTGGAAGTGATTTCGAGGGTATGATCATCTTGCCTGAAATCCCGCAAGGAAGAAGAACGAGTCCATGAAGAAGACAAATGGACGTAGACGAACGGGTCCTCACAATCACGACGTTACCGTAACCAACCCGAAGAAGCAAACACCGGAAAGAAACACACAACATAGTAAACAACCAACACATGAACATGGTATGATATGCGGGATGCGGTATGCGATGCATATGCATGATTGGACAAGGAATGCATGAACCTGGCCTCAACTTGGAAAACCAAGTGTGCCACTGGAAAGATGAGATGAAATCGCTTGAAAACGATATAAAGAACGCCGGAATCGGAGTTACGGTTTGGAAATGGCAAGCGATTCAAATATGGCACCGATCTGCGATTTACAGCAAGTAGCCATCTAAATGCAACAAGATGAACATGCTACAGCACTCAAACATGGCAACAAAATACATGGCAGGGATCCATTCATGATGCTTAACAAAAGTCTAGCACTCAGCTACGGCCAAATCATCCATTCACAGGTTCAAACAAGCATGGCAAAAATGCATATGGTAAACAGATTTCAGACTTAGTGAAATTAACACAAGCCTGGAATTTCAGATCAGATAGCACTCTTTGGAGCAACAAAACTATATGCTAAAGGACCTGAACATGGCAAAGTAAAGCATGGCATGGAGCTACTCAAAGATCTTAACAAAAGTCCCTTAGTGACCTTGAGCCAAAAGGGATCAGAAAATACAATTGCAAGCATGTGAACATGGCAAAAAAACATAATCAGTTCTCAAACTTAGTGAAAACTGGAGCATGCTGAAACAGATATCAAGTAGGCATGTTAACGAGCTCGATGCACTCACCACAGAGCAAGTCATGACAAGCTAAGCATACATCCATCAAGAATACACAAAATGCAAGCTAGACATGGCAAGAACAATAGCATAGCATGCACGGATCAACTACAACATCCTCGGCAAAATCGCTAACAAGTAGACAATCTGCCCAGATACACGAAGTAGCAAAAGTAGAGCTCGATCGACTCAAGCTAGGGTGCTCCATAATTGCAAACAAATACATGTATCGATAGAGAACTACAATAATAACAAAACATCCTTACTGATCATCCTCAAAAGAGGCACGAATCACTAGGAAACAACATGAACATATGACAACATGAGATAAACAGATCCAGGACTTGGTGGAAATGCTAAGTCCCTGAAATCAGCATTACCAAGTGCACCACTTGGCAAGCTTGTGCTAGTCACCACACACATCACAAAAATACATGGGTTGCACCTCTGGAAAGATGGCAAAACCCTTAACAAAACATATGTAGAGCTCATGGGCATATCATGCACACAATAATCATGGCAAAAATGACAAATATCTAAATGGAGTAGCAGATCTGACAATTAACTCAAGTAGCACTCTTCCAACAGCATTTCGGGCATCAAAATCAACTCAAATGAAAATGATGCAATGATATGAAATGATGTACTCTCTGAGACGAACATTTTGGTATGCTATATGCATGAATCGGAGTTACGGATGCAAAGTTACGATGCGATGAACATGGGCATTTGGATCTGGGAATTTCGAGGACTTGGTGGAATTTATACCTCCGTGAAAGTCAACGCGGGACGGAGGGATCCGGGACGGAGCGGTGCAGATCTGAGACGGGACGTTTGGTTCGGGGAGTGGTGGATCTGGTCCATCTTCCACGGATCCGGCGCGGGACGAGCTCCGGCGATGTGAGGTGGGGCTCCGGGGAGCTCCGGTTACCGGAGGCGGCGAGGAAGGAGGCGTGGTGCGCGGGACCGGCGACGGCGGCGACCCGGCCAGCGGCAGCGGCGCTCAAAGGGCGGCGGCGGCAAGCAAACGCGGTAGCGCGGGTCGGCAGTGACAGAGCGGGCGGCGGCGCACATCGGGCGAGGCGGCGGCGGCCAAGTCCCTGGCGGCGACGGCGCTAGGCCCCGAGGAGAGCGAGAGCGAGGGGTCGGGCCCCCATCGAGCGGCGGCGGCGGCGTTTCGTGCCGGGAGGGCCCGATGCCCCGGCGGGCCGCGGCGGCGGGGAGGAAAGAGAGGGCGCGGGCGCGGGTGAGGTGGCGCGCCGTGGTTGGAGCTGACGTGGCGGGCGCTGATTCGCCGGAGTGAGGTGGCCGGTGGACGCGTCCGGCGCGGACGGACGTGTCCGGCGGCGTGAGGAGGGAGATGGCTAGGGTTCATCCGCGAAATGATCCGAAATTTCAGGGAGGCACATATATATATATAGGTAGAGGGAGCTAGGAGAGTCCAAATGAGGTGCGGTTTGCGGCCACGCAATCGTGATCGAATGACCGAGATGATGGAGATGG
This sequence comes from Triticum urartu, assembly GCF_003073215.2. Taxonomy (NCBI): domain Eukaryota; kingdom Viridiplantae; phylum Streptophyta; class Magnoliopsida; order Poales; family Poaceae; genus Triticum; species Triticum urartu. The sequence continues at coordinate 417,722,424 of NC_053024.1, forward strand.
TTTTGGTGGGTTTTGGGCCAAATTGGAGGGGTGTTGGGCTGCAACACACACGAGGCCCTTTCGGTCCCTCGGTTAACCGTTGGAGTATCAAACGAAGTCCAAATGGTACGAAACTTGACAGGCGGTCTACCGGTAGTAAACCAAGGCCGTATGACAAGTCTCGGTCCAATCCAGAAATGTTTAATCCCCACACAAGAAAGAAAGGTAGAAATGACCACCGGAGGAGAACGAAGTGTCGGAATGCAAAACGGACAACGGGGAAAATACTCGGGTGCATGAGACGAACATGTATGCAAATGAAATGCACATGATGACATGATATGCAATGCATGACACGCAAGCAATGACAAGGCAACAGCAGTGAATAACTGGACGACACCTGGCACATTGTTCTCGGGGCGTTACAATTTACTACCGGTAGGCCGCCTGTCAAGTTTCGTACATTTGGACTTCGTTTCATGCTCCAACGGTTAACCGAGGGACCAAAAAGGCCTCGTGTGTGTTGCAGCCCAACACCCCTCCATTTTGGCCCAACTCCCACGAAAACCCCTTCCATCCTCTCGGTCGTTCGATCACGATCGCGTGGCCGAAAACCACACCTCATTTGGACTCTCCTAGCTCCCTCTACCTATAAATAGGTGCTCCCCTCCCAAAATTCACGGATGAGCCCTAGCCATCTCCCTCCTCGCGCTGCCGGACACGTCCATCCCGCACCGGACATGTCCAGCCGCCGCCGCCACATCACTCCGCCCAATCGCATCGCGACACGTCACCGCCGCCGCCTCCTGCACCAACCAGACGCTGCCACCTCAGCCGGTCGCCTCCCTCTCTCTCCACCGCGCCTGCCGCCGGCCCGCGGGGCCCGAGGCCGGCCCGCCCGAGCCGCGACCGGGCCCGAGCCCCCGCGGGTCGCCTGCCTCCTTGCCGCGCCTCGCCTTCGCCGCTGTGTGCCTCGCCGCCGCCACCGGAGTTCGCCCCGCCGCCTCGTCCTTCGAACCGCCGCCCGCCGGCAGCCTTCCTCCGCCGCCCCGCGCCGGGATCCGGCCGAAACCGGCGAGATCCGGCCTGGATCCGCCATCTCCGGTGAGATCCACCCCTCTCCCCGCCATCTCCGGCGAGAACCGCGCCGGCGAACCTTGGGTCCCGTGCCATTGACTTTTACCTCGAGGGTATAATTTCTACTAACTCCCCGAGATTCCCAGATTCATATGCTCATGTTCATCATGTCGTAACTTTGCATCCGTAGGTCCGTTTTGAGCGTGTATCATATCAAAATGTTTGGCTCAGAGAGTACATCATTTCATCTCATTGCATCATTTTCATTTGAGCTCATATTGATGCCCGAAATACTGTTGGAAGAGTGCTATTTGAGATAGTTGCTAGATCTGCTGCTCCAATTAGCTTTTTGTCATTTTTTGCCATGATTATTGTGTGCATGATATGCCCCTGAGCTCTACATGTGTTTTGTTATATGCCATGCCATCTTTCCAGGGGTGCCATCCATGTATTTTTATGATCTGTGTGGTGACTAGGACAAGTTTTCAAAGTGGTGCATTCGTTAATGCTGATTTCAGGGACTTAGCATTTCCACTAAGTCCTTGATCTGTTTATCTCAATATGCCATATGTTCATGTTGTTTCCTAGTGATCCGTGCCTCTTTTGAGGATGATCAGTAAGGATGTTTTGTTAATCTTGTAGTGCTCTATCCATCCATGTCTTTGTTTGCAATTATGGTGCACCCTAGCTTGAGTAAATCGAGCTCTACTTTTGCTATTTCGTGAATCTGGGCAGATTGTCTACTTGTTAGCGATTTTGCCGAGGATGTTGTAGTTGATCTATGCATGCTATGCTATTGTTATTGCCATGTCTAGCTTGTATAATGTGTATTCTTGATGGGTGTATGCTTAGATTGTCATGCCTTGCTCTGTAGTGAGTGCATCGAACTCGTAAACATGCCTACTTGATATCTGTTTTTGCATGCTCCAGTTTTTCACTAAGTCTGTGATCTAATTATGTTTTTGCCATGTTCACATGCTTGCAAATGTATTTTCTGATCCCTTTTGGCTCAAGGTCACTAAGGGACTTTTGTTAAACTCTTTGAGTAGCTCCATGCCATGCCTTGCTTTGCCATGTTCAAGTCCTGTAGCATATAGTTTTCATGCTCCAAAGTGTGCTACCTGATCTGAAATTTCAGACAAGTGTTAATGTCACTGTCTGAAATCTGTTTGCCAAATGCATTTTTGCCATGCTTGTTTGAACCTGTTAATGGATGAATTGGCCGTATCTCAGTGTTCATCTTTTGTTAAGCATCATGAATGGATCCCTGCCATGTATTTTGTTGCCATGTTTGTGTGTTGTAGCATGTTTAACTTGTTGCATTTAGATGGCTACTTGATGTTTATCACAGACCATTGTCATATTCGAATCGCTTGCCATTTCCAAACCGTAACTCCGATTCCGGTGATCTTTATATCGATTTCAACCAAAATCACCTCACCTTTCTAGTGGCACACTTGGATTTCCAAGTTGAGGCCAGGTTCAATCATTCCTTGTCAAATCATGCATATGCATCGCATACCGCATCCCGCATATCATATCTTGTTCATGTGTTGGTTTGTTTACTACGTTGTGTGCTTCTTTCCGGTGTTTGCTTCTTCGGATTGGTTCTGGTAATGTCGCGTTTGTGAGGATCCGTTCGTCTATGTCCGTTTGTCTTCTTCATGGACTCGTTCTTCTTCCTTGCGGGATCTCAGGCAAGATGACCATACCCTCGAAATCACTTCTATCTTTGCTTGCTTAGTCGCTCGCTCTTTTGCTATGCCTATGCCGCGATACCTACCACTTGCTTATCATGCCACCTATATTGTTGAACCAAGCCTCTAACCCACCTTGTCCTAGCAAACCGTTGTTTGGCTATGTTACCGCTTTGCTTAGCCCCTCTTATAGCGTTGTTAGTTGCAGGTGAAGATTGGGGCTTGTTCCATGTTTGGAACATGGATATTTTGTTGGGATATCACAATATATATTATTTAATTAATGCATCTATATACTTGGTAAAGGGTGGAAGGCTCGGCCTTATGCCTGGTGTTTTGTTCCACTCTTGCCGCCCTAGTTTCCGTCATATCGGTGTTATGTTCCCGCATTTTGCGTTCCTTACGCGGTTGGGTTATAATGGGAACCCCTTGACAGTTCGCCTTGAATAAAACTCCTCCAGCAAGGCCCAACATTGGTTTTACCATTCGCCACCTAGCCTTTTCTTTCCCTTGGGTTAGGCCAGCCCAAGGGTCATCTTTATTTTAACCCCCCCGGGCCAGTGCTCCTCTGAGTGTTGGTCCACCTAAGCGATGTCCGGAGCTACCAGGGGCAACTCTGGGCTGGCCCTCCCGATGTCTGGCTCATCCGGTGTGCCCTGAGAACGAGATATGTGCAGCTCCTATCGGGATTTGTCGGCACATCTGGGTGGCTTTGCTGGTCTTGTTTTACCATTGCCGAAATGTCTTGTAACCGGGATTCCGAGTCTGATCGAGTCTTCCCGCTAGAAGGAATATCCTTCGTTGACCGTGAGAGGTTGTGATGGGCTAAGTTGGGACACCCCTGCAGGGATTTGAACTTTCGAAAGCCGTGCCCGCGGTTATGGGCAGATGGGAATTTGTTAATGTCTGGTTGTAGAAAACCTGAAGTTGATCCTAATTAAAATACATCAACCGCGTGTGTAACCGTGATGGTCTCTTCTCGGCGGGGTTCGGGAAGTGAACACGGTGTTGGAGTTATGCTTGACGTAGGTTGTTTTAGGATCACTTCTTGATCATACTTTTATCGACCGTGCTTTGCCTTCTCTTCTCGCTCTCATTTGCGTATGTTAGCCACCATATATGCTAGTCGCTTGCTGCAGCTCCACCTCATACCTTTACCTTACCCATAAGCTTAAATAGTCTTGATCGCGAGGGTGCGAGATTGCTGAGTCCCCGTGGCTCACAGATACTTCCAAAACCAGTTTGTAGGTGCCGTTGAGTCCATGCAGATGACGCAACCAAGATCAAGGAGGAGCTCGATGAAGATTTTGCCCTTTGTGTTGTTTCGTTCTAGTTGATCAGTAGTGGAGCCCAGTTGGGGTCGATCGGGGATCTGTGTAGCATTTGGGGTAGTCTTCTTTTATTTTGGCTCTGTAGTCGGGCCCTGATTGTATTTGGATGATGTAATGCTTTATTCATGTATTTGTGTGAAGTGGCGATTGTAAGCCAACTATGTATCTCTTTCCCTTATGTATTGCATGGGTTGTGTGAAGATTACCTCACTTGCGACATTGCTTTCAATGCGGTTATGCCTCTAAGTCGTGCTTCGACACGTGGGAGATATAGCCGCACCGAGGGCGTTACAGAACTACCGGAGATCGAGCCTAGAACGATGATTAGCTCTGCTTCTTCAAACTTTTTGGTACTTGTTGCCAAAGGGGGAGAATTAGTATAGATCATTAGGCTTCGAGAGAGATTACTCTTGCTTTTTATTGTTTGGTTTCTTGGATTTCATGCTACTTTCAGATACTTTTGTTTGATGCTTGTATGAGACAATGTTACTTTGTGCTTGGTCATATCGTACTTTGATGCTATGCTTGCTTAAATATCTATCCACATGCTCTTTGTATGATCATTCACTTATTTGGTTGGTGATGAGTTATTATTACATTGCAATCATATCATTTTGAGCACACCACCAAGATGTATGTGACATGGAAGAGTGACCCATGATCCTAATCGATTGTGCATTTGTATTCAAACACAAATTTAGGGGGGGGCTTGCTTATCATATCATTTTGAGCGACGATGTATTTCTTTGATTATATCATTTGTCAAAGGTTTGATCTATATGTTGTCATCAATTACCAAGAAGGGGGGATTGAAAGTGGAACTAATCCCCGGGTGGTTTTGGTAATTAATAACAACATATAAGTCATTGATCTAATGCTCATTGATAATAGATTTCAGAGAAGATCAATGATTCGCATGGCAAGGACTAGTGATTGTGGACCCCTCAAAATGCTAAGGACAAGGATTGGCAAAGCTCCAAGAATCTACATTTTTGGTTAAGTGATCCAAGATCACATTGAGTCCATAGGAAAGCCAATACTATTTAAAAGGGGATGAGGTTTTGATCATGACTCAATTGCTCAAGTGCTTAGTGATATTGCTCCAAAAATCCTCAAACACTTCTCCACATCACATGCGTCCAAAACCCTAAAGTATCATCTCGGTCCCACCAAAAATCTCTATCCCGGACTCACCAAGTTGATCACATACATTGCCTAAGCCAAACCCTAGCATTTCGGTTCTACGGACATGGATCTCGGTCTCACTGAGATGGCGTGACCAAGTTTGTGTTGTGAAGTTGCTTCATTTTAGAATTAATGAGACGAAATGACTGGGACTACCGAAATGAGGTCTGTCCTAGCCATTGCACTGCAGTTGCACTAAGATGTTCTGATCGGTCTCACCAAGACTTCCAATGTTTGAATCTTTTACACTAATTTGTCTCACCGAGATTTCAGTCCGGTTTTACCGAGTTGGGTCAATGACTTTTAATGGTTGGATCTTTGGGTGAAGGGTATATATATACCCCTCCACCCCACTTAATCTCTAAGACAGTCATCAGAACGAAACACTACTTCCACTACTCATTTTCCGAGAGAACCATTTACTCATGTGTTGAGATCAAGCTATTCCAATCCGACCATTTGAACCTTGATTTCTAGCCTTCCCAAGTTGCTTTTAATTCAACCCCCTCTTCTACCAAAGCCAAATTGGTGAGAGAGTGATTCAGTGTTGGGGAGACTATCATTTGAAGCACAAGAGCAAGGAGTTTATTATCAACAACACCATTTATTACCTTTTGGAGAGTGGAGTCTCCTAGATTGGTTAGGTGTCACTTGGGAGCCTCTAAGAGATTGTGGAGTTGAACCAAGGAGTTTGTAAGGCAAGGAGATCACCTACTTTGTGAAGATCTACCCGAGTGAGGCTATTCCTTCGTGGGCGTAAGCCATGATGGAATAGACAAGGTTGCTTCTTCATGGACCCTTCATGGGTGGAGCCCTCCGTCAACTCGCACAACCATTACTCTCTGTGGGTTGAAGTCTCCATCAACGTGGATGTACGATAGCACCACCTATGGAACCATGACAAAAATCATCGTGTCTTCATTGCGTTTGAGTTCTCCGATCCCTTCTTTACATTCATATGCAAAGTCTTTACTTTCCGCTGCTCAACTCTTAGACTTGCATGTGTAGGGCATACTTGACTTGGTTGAATTGCTAAAACTTTCCTACAACTAAAATTGGGAAAATGATAAGTTTTATTTGGTCAAGTAGTCTAATCACCCCCTCCAGACATACTTTTGATCCTACAGCCACACGCTACGCGAGACTGACTGTGCTGAGCCAACCTTGCATTTCCAAGGTGTGCCTATTTACCTCATGCCACCTTTTTCTTCCTAACTAGAAAATAAGATGTGTAAGGTAGGCTTTTGCTGGTTTTCATCTCCGTCTTCTTATTTTTGGCTACTTTTCTAAGCATCTGCTAGTGATGGCAACTTAATCCCGACTAGTACAATTTTGAGAGGATTATTGTCCGACTCATTCTTGTTTTCCATAGTACCACTTCAATGTTCTTAGAATGTCCAACGAGTAAATTATAATCATCAATGGCAGCTCCGACCCGGGTCACACTTATTACTTGAGTATACAAATATGCGGCCTGTTATTTTGGCAGAAGTTGTGATTTTTGTAAATGTCATTTTGCTTGATCCGATATGTACTAACATTCCTTGCCACCTTCTTGTAGTCACAATATTGGACACAAGATGGTGAGCTCATTGTTGGGTAGAGTAGGAATAAAAACCTCCATAAAGTAGGTCACTTGTCTTGTAATAACCAATAGTATGTCTAGCTATTCTTGAACATGTTTAGTGTGTGTAGATAGCGTTGAAACAAAAGTTGTTCAACCTTTTGAAACTTAGTTCACAGAAATTTACCGGAAATTTATCCTAGTGGACGCCACTTCTTTATCTTATTTGTTTGTCTTGCACTGAGAATGAGTAAGTGGAACGGAGAAACTCCAAAATACTTTGTCCATCAAATTGTAGTGTCTTAAGAGCTCTATTTTTATATCAACCGAGTAGAGCTTGTACTTTATTCTCATTGAAGACTTTAGTCTAAAAATAATAATATTGAAGTTGAAGAGACATCTTCTCTTTGTACAAATACAAAAAAAGTAGATTACAAAATTTATCCACGACCGAGATATACAATTGACTATTGGTGTCTAGTTTGAATTTGTTATTGTTCCCTTGGCCTCTACAATGAGAAGGAGTGCACAACCTACAAATACGTTTATTACAAAGTCTTAAAAATAAAGGAAAAGGCCCTCATGCTAACATATGTAAAACAAGAAAAAAAGTGCTAAATAGAGCTACCGTCACCTAGTCACCTATGAACACACCATGAAAAAGTAGCAAGTAACTGCATCACTATGGTCTCCAACCACTTGCTTCACCTGATCATGCTTTCCACAAACCCGGCCTATGTAAGAATGCTCATGATTGCAACAATACAACACTCCTAGGAATAACTCGGTTTTGGTAGTTTAAACTTCTTTGTCAAAATAATATAGTTGTATCATAACCAAATAACCTAACATTTATCAGAACTACACTCATAATCTAGGAGAAGGGACGCCACCCTGGACCATCGGGCCATTTTCCTACACATATGAGCATCATTTAAGAGCAATACACAATACCTAGAGAAACCGAGCAGTTTGGCATATACATTCACCTTGTTTATAGAAGTTATTTTGAGCTAAGTATCTCTAGTCAAAGTTATCCTTTGACATATAATATTGTACCGAATGAGGTGTGTGTGAGTGTGTGTGGGGGGGGGGGGGGGGGTTGATGTACTAAGTTTCCACAAAATGTGCGAGTAAATAGCACATGCGAGTTCATGGTAAGTCAATACATCGAGCCGGTAAAGAAAATGTCCATTATGCTATACAACATGGCTGCAATTATTTGGCCCGATAAGAGCTCATCTAAATTTGACATTAAAATACCGGTCATATGACTTGTGCCAAAATGACATTCTCCCTTCTCGTAGTGTTATATAAGGAATTGCATTGTACAACTAATTAAGATTCATTTTTCATCCAACTTATTACAAATGGGTGTCACGGTCATTTTGGAGGCCAATGCATCCTAATTAGCTCTTTTGGCTTGGTATAGTTTCTTGATAGTAGTTGTGTTTTCCTCTATTCATTTAGCCATTGGTCATTACATGGCAGATATATTTTGTAGACCATTGCAACAATTAGTCACCACAAGAGAAATGCATCATGCACACTGTGTGATAAAAATAAAATAAAATATGGCAATACACCAAATATCTTAAATATTTCAGTGTTTGTTTAGTAATCTAGTTGGATACACAAATATTAGAACACATGGTTTGGATATTTAAACCCATTCTTAAACAATGTATATCTAGAAACATTAATTTATATTCAGATGCTCAACCATTTTTGGGACACCGAGGATTTGGGATATCCGAAGGTATTGCGTTATTAAATACGAGAATATATGATAACTTTTATATCATAAATTACATTAGACTTGACGATGTATGTATCTTGTATGCCACTAAAAAATACTATCCTTATATATTACAAATCTGATAGATAATGTTCAATTCTGTTGTTGAAATGTTGTCACCGCATCATCAATATTTACCTTATGCAAAGTATAGTGACGTTCTATCTAAAATTATAGTTAAAAGGAAGGTAACCCCGCCGTAGAACAAAAATATATCATAAAAGCCAAGTTCGTTTCTAAATCCACTAACAATATATGTTATTTACATCACTTAGATGGTACCAGTCAAAACACATCTTATGTCTAGATTGTATTGCCTCTTGAAACTAAAATAGTTGTAAAATTGCTATAACTCACCCGCAAATTTTTTTCTCTGCAAAAAGGTAGATTTTATTTTGACTGATTTTCTGTAAATCAAAGTGTTTCTAAGAAATTCAAAAAAAAATCGCTATAACTCCAAATATCTCTATAAATCAAAGTAGTTCAAAGAAATCTCGATAACTCTCTAACCCTCCAAAAACCCACAAGGTCCAAGAAGACAGAATCCCAAAACTCTATGGCACCAAACCGCAAAACCATCCTCCAGGCAGAAACCCAAACAGCCCCATAGAAGAAGAAAGGATAGAGATTTTTGTATTTTGCCCCCTGAGATACTCGAAGCGTCTCGGGGTCACCCCTGTGTCGGTGTGCGCAGAGTCTATTTCTTCCCCTGACGCCCAGTCCTCTCCCCTTTCTTCTTCCTTCCTTCCTTCTTCTCCCCTCTTTCTCCGGTCGGTGCTCGCCATCTCTCTCCATTTCCCCGCCTCACGAGAAACCCACACGCGCTTTTCCTCCATAATTTATTGCTCAGGGTTCTTGCCGAGCAGTACTGCGCAACCACCCCCGCCGCGCGCGCGCGCGCAAGGACGAGCTCTTCCCGTGTTGCGTGCTTCCTTCTATGCCTGCTTGTTTGGTCAGGGGAGGAGGAGGAGTTGCGGGGTGCAGGTGGCGGCATTGGTGAGATTTTGCGGTGAGATCCAGCCATGTCGGAGGCCGACCGGTTACGCCTCCCCGCGGCGGCGATGGCGCTCGACGGCGGCGCCGTGCGGGACAAGCCGGACTCCAAGGCTAACGTGTTCGCGGATCTTGGGTCCCCGGTGTCGCCGCTGCGGGCGCGGGCCAGCATGACGACCTCCTCCTCCTCCTCTTCCGGGTCGGCCAAGTCGCCAGCGCAGTCAAATGTTGGGGCGGCGGGAGTGGCAGGTGGGAGGAGCCACTCCGGTGAGCTGGCGGTGGAGAGCCACCCGCCGCGGCTTCCGGGGCACCGGCGGTCCGGATCTGGCCCGCTGATTTTCTCCGGCGGCAGCAGCAGCGGAGGGAGCGGGGGAGGCGGAGGGGACCGTGGGAGCACGGCGAGCTCGCCGATGACCAATGCGCTCCCCGCCGGTAACATCTGCCCATCTGGGCGCGTTCCGGGGGCGGCGGCCGCGCCGCCCCCGCCGCGCTCCCGCCCGGACGTGCTCGGATCCGGCACCGGCCACTATGGCCACGGGAGCATCATGCGCGGTGCCGGCATGGTCCCCGCGAGAAGCAGCATTGATGCGCCGTCCTTTCTCGGACACTCAATGCGATCTCCGGCAAGCTCCCCGGTGGCGCCACCGAGCGGCGGAAGCCTCCAGGAGATGACTCGCTTAGGCAACGAGTGGTACAAGAAGGGGAGGCACGGGGAGGCGCTGCGGTACTACGACCGTGCGGTGTCTCTCTGCCCCGAAAGCGCCGCGTGCCGCGGAAATCGTGCCGCCGCTCTCATCGGCCTCGGCCGGCTCGCCGATGCGCTCCGCGACTCCGAGGAGGCCGTGCGGCTCGACCCGGCCAGCGGTCGCGCCCACAGCCGCCTCGCTGGTCTCTACCTCCGGTGAGGTTCTTGTGCTCGTATCTTTGGGTCACTGTAACCGGCATTGCGCCGCTCTGCGGCAGAACGCATTAGATTCCAGTTCGATGTGCAGATCCCTACTTGATTCCATTGCTCTCAAGTGTTCACGTTTTCACGCCTGCATGTTGCTGTTGCTTTCTTGGCTGTGCTTGCCAGCTTTTCCCGTTAACAAAGTCCAACCTGAAGATGAAAGCAACATGATTGTTGCGTTGTTCCTCTTTCTTTTTGTTTGCGCTGCCCGATTTGATTGGGGATTGTTACTGGTCCGTGTGGTCTGTTTGATCATCCCTCTCCAATTTGAAAAAAAAGGAATTTTGGTGACAGAATTATCACATTAATTGGGCGTTTCCCATCACACAGTGCTGAATGAAAGGTGTTGCTTAGCTGTATTATTTTGTAAGCTTGCTTGATGCCATTGTCTTTAGGTACACTGAATTCAGACCACACAATGCTGACGAACCATGAATTTTAATCCTAATTCTGTTCAAGCGGGGCGCTGTCCTGACCTGAGAGCAATTCAGTGTTATTATTCAGATGTGCTGCATGCTTGTTTTGTTGCTGAAATCAGTGTTATTTCCATTGTTTCAGGCTGGGAATGATTGAAAAGGCGAGGAGGCACTTCACACAAGCCAGGCATCTTCACGAGTCCGACCCTGCAGACTGGGAGAAGCTGCAGGATGTGGAGATGCATCTAGGAAGAAGCACAGATGCCAGGAAAATTGGAGATTGGAAGAGCGCGCTGAGGGAAGCGGATGCTGCAATTGCGGCCGGAGCCGACTCGTCTCAGTTGGTAAATTGCTCATCCCTCGCTTGTGCTTTCTTTCTTTCAAGTGTTGGAAAATGGAATCAGTTTTACATTGTAGATTCTTGGTAGAATTTATACTGGTTTCTTTTTCAACCAGCTTCGTGCCTTGAGATCAGAAGCACTTCTCCGGCTCCACAAGCTAGAGGAGGCTGATTCGACTCTTACAAGCTTGCTGAAATTAGACAAGTCATTACTATCGTGGACGGCGGCCAAACTCTCGGGCATGTTAGTTGAATCTTATGTACATATTGTGCGAGCCCAGGTTGACATGGCATTGGGAAGGTACGTACGATCGTCCAACCCTGTAACAATGCTTGATTCTCTAGACTGCAGCAAAAGCAGATCATCGCTGAAGTTGGGATTCATTTCTGCAGGTTTGATGCCGCTGTTGCAGCAGCTGAGAATGCCAGACTTATCGATCCTGGGAATGCAGAAGTTGGGATGATTCTAAATAATGTGAGGCTAGTTGCAAGAGCTCGAGCCCAAGGGAACGAACTCTTCAAGGCTGCCAAGTTTTCTGATGCTTCTATAGCCTATGGTGAAGGCCTCAAGTACGATCCTTCAAATCCAGTGCTCCACTGCAACCGAGCAGCTTGCTGGTGGAAGCTAGACCGTTGGGAGAAAGCCGTTGATGACTGTAATGAGGCGTTGAGAATACAGCCTACTTACACAAAGGCTCTCTTAAGGCGAGCAATGTCCTATTCCAAGGTAAGCGACCGGGCATTCTCATGTTCTTGACATCCCATTCCGCTTGCTGTTTTGTTGACCTCTTCCATTTTTATTAGCTCGATCGTTGGGCTGATTGTGTGCGGGATTATGAGGCGCTCCGGAAAGAGCTTCCTGCCGATACTGAGGTTGCTGAAGCATTGTTCCATGCTCAAGTTGCCTTGAAGACAACTCGTGGTGAGGATGTATCAAACATGAAGTTTGGAGGAGAGGTTGAAATGGTAACCAGTGTAGAGCAACTATATGCTGCCACTCGTTCGCCTGGTGAGTTTTTCTCAAATAATACTTGTTTCTGTTACAGTTCCGATATCCGTAGGTCAGTTCTTGTGTGTATCTGTGCATTATCATGAAGAACGAGAACTGCCACATTGTTTGTGTATAAAACTATAAAATTATTACTGATGCATCTGGATAGGTTTATATAGTGTACTAGATTTGCCTGCATTACAGTTTTGCTTGCCTGTCGTTTCATTTTCAGGGGTATCTGTTGTCTACTTCATGTCGTCGGTGAATCAACAATGCATACAAATTACACCTGCGGTGGACTCTCTTTGCAGCGAATGCCCCTCAATGAATTTTCTGAAGGTAAAGCTACTTGATGTATCACTCAATCAGTTACAACTTTTTGCAAGTCACTAACAGACAGGCCACATTGCAACCCCTCAACAGGTAAATGTTGAAGATAGCCCAACGGTGGCAAAGGCAGAGAACGTGCGGATAGTCCCTACATTCAAGATATACAAAAATGGGGCGAGAGTGAAGGAGATGATCTGCCCTACCTTGCATGTCCTGCGCTACTCAGTGAGACACTATGCCGTATCCAGTTCTTGAGAAGCTTTCGGTTGGTACATAGGGCTCCCCTTTCCTCTGCCAGCCAGTCTTTTGCTTTAGGTCCCAAATTTGCAAAAACACCAGCCTCCACAGCATTTCACCAGCTGCATAATAATTCCCCATTGAGCATCGAGCATAATGAGCCTCCCCCAGTTTTCTGCTTTCCACCCATCATTACCCATCCCGTCCCATCCCTTGCCGTTGAGAACATATGATATTGCCGACCCCATTCAATTCTTACACCTTTCAGGCTCTTTGGCTCCCTGTATTTTGATACATTTTGCTTTACATCTTAGGCCGTAAACCAGCAGCGCCCGTGGAGGGCAATGTTTGTAATGTTGTTTAGTTTAGAATATCATAGAGGGAGAGGGGAGGGGGTTGCTGGTTGCGGTTTTCGTTACGTGTATATACCCTATAGCAAAACATGAGAATCCATTTAGTGGAGGTGGTGAGGAGGGGGAGGAGGGTACAGACAGGGCTAGTTGTTGTGTTACTGTCATTTTAGCGATAAAAAGGAAAATCAATTGGTAATTGGTGTAGAGAGGGGAAAGATTGGTGGTGTTAATTGGATGCCATTTTGCTGCTTCTGCTGGTCTGTGGTGCCGATACATTTTCATCATCATGAATAAAACAATCCAACATTCTTTCTTTCTTTCTTTGTATTTTACTCTGCTGTTGGTTATTTCTTTCTGTAATGAGCTGGAGTATTATGGTATGTTGTCAAGAATCACTAATCCTAGCTTGCTCTGGCATTCTTCTACTATTTGTCAGCATTAGCACAATAGGTTTGTTCTGCCAGCTGGCATGGCATGGCCTGTGAGAGTCCTTGGGAGTAGAGATGATGGCAACATCAGCACTGGTCCTCTGGTTTGGCTGTGTGTGTGGTGGCTGGTAGGTGTGGGTAACAAGGGTAGTAGTAGTAACACAGCGCATCTCCCAATGTATGTGCTTAGGGGTGTGAGAAAGAAGAGACTTTTTCCTCACTTGTTCTCTCTCTGGGGTGGGTCTACAGTAGGTGTTAAAGCCATGATGACCACAGAACTGTCAGTCCTCTCTGTCTCTCTCTAGCTCCATGGTGATGATCAGATCTGGGAGCCCCAGCTGGTAATGATTTGGGCCCCAGGGCCAGGGCCAAGCAAGTCCCTCCTAGCCTGGCACGCAGAGCTGGCCCCTTTTGAATGGGGTAGCTACCTCATTCATTGCTTTGCAATCTACTACTCCCTCCATTCCTAAATAGTTGTCTTTTTAGAGGTTTTAACTCGTGACTACATACGAAAGCAAAATGAGTGAATCTACACTTTAAAATATGTCTATATACATCCATATGTGGTAATCATTTGAAATCTTTAGAAAGACAAATATTTAGGAACGAAGGGAGTAGTACTGTCCTCTCTCTCCATCTCCCTAGCCTACACGCCCAATAGATATTTACAGTCTCTGATAGCGAGTATAATAGTGGGTTTATAGCGGACTGGGAGCTTGTGGCTCTCAGGTCTACTCCCTTCATTCGGTATTACTTTGCAAAAATGGATGTATCTAAACGTATTTTAGTACTAGATATATCCATTTTCGAGACAAGTAATTCTGAACGGAGGGAGTAGTAGATAGTGGACCGGGAGCTTGCGAGACAATAGATATTTACACCCGATTTTTTCTAAAAAAATAGTAATTTGTAAGAAAGTTCAAAAAAACTGAAACCTTTTGGGAACAAAGTAGATTTATTGTTGCACTCCTATAAATCTTTTGTGAAGAAATGACTTTCATGTTGTTGTTGTGGACGTAATAAAACAAATTTGTCTGTATATATGGTACTGTTCATGCTATATTCTATGACAATTTGCCGTTTTTGTCAGAATTTTGTCGGACAATATTTCGTTACAGAATATTTTTGTATGACAGAGACGACAGATTTTTGTATGATAGAAACGACAACTCAAGTTTGATGGGAAAAAGTTTTAGAATGTTTTGACTTTTTCTGATTTAAAATAAAATAAAATCAGTTATCAGGTGTAATTACCACCATGTTCCAAAAGGTATTTTCCGTTTATAGTCTGCTTATGTGGCACTTTTGCCCGTGTGAATGAGAGACGTGGAAAGGTAAGGAAGTGTGCTCTGATGTAAGGGCAACTCCAACGTTGATCACCATATTTTAGGCACTACTTCCTCCGTTTTAAATTACTTGTCGTAGAAATGGATGTATGTAGAACTAAAATACATTTAGGTACATTCATACTTGCGACAAGTAATTTGGAATAGAGGGAGTAGATGTCTACAATCAAGGCGAAAAGGGGGCGAAGTAGAGGTTGTTGTTTGCCGCCAATGAGGCCATGGCTTCCTATGGCCTCTGAGCGCTTTTTTTTTTAAACGAGGCAAAAGACTTGTCATTTTCATTGGTTAAGAAGAAAAGAATTGCTTGGTTAATTGATGGAAAACCGGGCTAAAATCGATACAAACCAACCCACATAACATGGGTACCACCGGCCAACCTGGCCACCAACATGGGATCAAACAGCAACAAGCAACTGCACAAAAACCATGACGGCACATGCCAACAGAAGGTAACACACGCGAACAACCGATAGCTCCGACTTTGATGACGATCATCACAAAGGAAATATGCAGGACACGCACCGATCGTGCTCTCCGTAACCGACCACCGAGCGCCTGTCATCGTCACATAGACACACTCCACCGCAGCTTCGACTTCAAAGCAACTAAGCAACCTACGGAAGAGCACCTCGGACACGCCGGGAAGATCCACCGAAGCCTGAGCCTCGACCAAAGCTCCTCTCGACGCCATCATCGTTGCCAAACACAAATCAGCGCCCTCGAAATGGCCGCCTTAGCAAACTACGCGGCGAAGATGCCACCATCCACTGGTCCCCAGGTTGTGTCCGGCTCCGAGACGATGCCCCCAAGGAGGAAGAAGACGTGATATAAGGCATGAATGTTTATTTTGTGTTACCATGGCACTCCATGCATGTGTCCAAGCCCTGAGACCAATATGTTTGAAAATTCCTTCCAATTTACTGCGCATGTAATTACATCGCACACAAAAAGTACACATATATGATTTTTCAAACTATTATGGTTAGCTGTTGCATGAACATGTAGTTTAAATTTGAATTACGGTCATTAAATGGCTAGAAAATCACTTAAATGTCTTAAAAAGGTCAAATGACTCTTGAATTTTTTTCAAATTTTGACATGACAATTGTATTAGTGCACATCAACAGTAAAAAACTTTTGAAGGCCATAAGAGGAAGCTATCGTTGGTCATCATCAAACATGCATTGTTCCCTCTCGAAACCACGAGCCTTCTAGTGAGTTGCTCCGCTTTGTGAGGGGTGCGTGTCCAAACTTTCGTCAAACACAATATTTTTACCACAGCATCTTGGTGGCATGCCATTACATAAAGCAAGGTTTCATGTATTTCTAATCATCTTTTAATTTTTTGGATTTTAAATGTCATGGCACTCCATGCTTTGTGTCCAAGCCGTGACACCAATATGTTTCAAAATTCCTTCCAATTTACTACACATGGAATTAACTCACAAACAAGTACATAAATAGAATTTTTCAAACCATTATGGTTAGCTGTTGCATGTACATGTAGTTCAAATTTGAATTACGATCATTAAATGGCTAGAAAATCATCTAAATGTCTTAAAAGGTCAAATGACCCCTGTAATTTTTCAAATTTTGACATGACAATTGTATTAGTGCACGTTAATTGTAGAAAAAAATTTGAAAGCCATAAGAGGAAGCTACCCCCGGTTTGTCATCAAACATGCATTATGCCCTCTCGGAATCACGAGCCTTCTAGTGAGTTGCTCCGGTTTGTGAGGGGTGTGTGTCCAAACTTTCATCAAGCATGCCAATTTATTTACCACACCATCTTGGTGTCATGCCATTACGTCAAGCAAGGTTTCATGTGTTTCTGATCATTTTTTATTTTTTTGGAATTTAAATGCCATGGCAGTCCATGCTTTGTGTCCAAGCCGTGACACCAATATGTTTGAAAATCCTTCCAATTTACTGCACATGTCTCACACAAGTACACAAATATGATTTTCAAACCATTATGGTTGGCTGTTGCATGTACATGTAGTTCAAATTTGAATTACGGTCATTAAATTGCTAGAAAATCACTTAAATGTCTTAAAAAGGTCAAATGACCCCAGAAATTTTCCAAATTTTAACATGACCATTGTATTTGTGCACGTTAACTGTAGAAATGTTTTGAAGGCCATAAGAGGAAGCTATCGCCGGTTCGTCATCAAAGATGCATTATGCCCTCTCGGAACCACGAGTCTTCTAGTGAGTAGCTTCGGTTTGTGAGGGGTGTGTGTCCAAAGTTCTGTCAAACATGCCACTTTTTTTACCACGCCATCTTGGTTCCATGCCATTACGTCAAGCAAGGTTTCATGTATTTCTGATCATTTTTGAATTTTTTGGAATTTAAATGACATGGCACTCGATGCTTTGTGTGCAAGCCGTGACACCAATATGTTTGAAAATTTCGTCCAGTTTAATGCACATGGAATTAACTCGCACACAAGTATAGAAATATGACTTTTCAAACCGTTATGGTTAGCTCTTGCATGTACATGTAGTTCAAATTTGAATTACGGTAATTAAATTGCTAGAAAATCACTTGAATGTCTTAAAAAAGTCAAATGACCACCGAAATTTTCCAAGTTTTGACATGACAGTTGTATTAGTACTCCAAATATTCTTTTACATTTAAAACACCATCCGTTGCCACTGTACTCCAAATTCATCTTTCACAGCTAATACAAAATATCAACAACATCACACACAATTTGTTGTAGGAACCGTTTGCGATGAAAATTCATGGGACTATTTAAGTCTTCCTCCATAAGCCTCGTTGATGACCCAAAAGTATAGGGATCAATCGTAGCCTTTTTGATAAGTAAGAGTGTCGAACCCAACGAGGAGTAGAAGGAAATGACAAGCGGTTTTCAGCAAGGTATTTTCTGCAGGCACTGAAATTATCGGTAGCAATTAGTTTGGTAGTAAGATAATTCGTAATGAGTAACAAGTAATAAATGTAACAAAGGTGCAGCAAGGTGGCCCAATCCTTTTTGTAGCAAAGGATAATGCTGGACGAACTCTTATATAAAGGAAAGTGCTCCCGAGAACACATGGGAATTATCGTCAAGCTAGTTTTCATCATACTCATATGACCCACGTCTGTTAGTTTGATAATTTGATATGTGGTTGGACCGGTGCTTGGGTGCTGTACTTACTTGGACACGATTCCCACTTATGATTAACCCCTCTCGCAAGTATCCGCAACTACGAAATAAGAATTAAGATAAATCTAACCATACCGTGAAACATGTGGATCCAAATCAGCCCCTTACGAAGCAACACATAAACTAGGGTTCAAGCTTCTGTCACTCTAGCAACCATCATCTACTTATTACTTCCCAAAGCCTTCCTCTATGCCCAAATCATGGTGAAGTGTCATGTAGTCGACGTTCACGTAACACCACTAGAGGAAAGACAACATACATCTCATCAAAATATCTAACGAATACCAAATTCACATGATTACTTATAACAAGACTTCTCCCTTGTCCCGAGGAACAAATGTAACTACTCACAAAGCATGATCATGTTCAAGATCAGAGGGGTATTGAATATCATTAAGGATATGAAAATATGATATTCCACCAAATAAACCAACTAGCATCAACTACGAAGAGTAATCAACACTACTAGCAACCCACATGTACCAATCTGAGGTTTTGAGGCAAAGATTGAATAAAAGAGATGAACTAGTGTTTGAGAGGAGATGGTGCTGATGAAGATTGACGCTCCCACGATGAGAGGATCGTTGGTGATGACGATGGCTTCGATATCTCCCTCCCGGAGGGAAGTTTCCCCAACAGAATCGATCTGTCGGAGCCCTAGATTGCTTCTGCCCAGGTCCCACCTCGAGACGGCGGCGCTTCGTCCCAAAAGCTTCCTTCTGTTTTTTTCTAGGTCAAAACCCTCCATATAGAAGAAGATGGACACCAGGGGCTGGCCAGGGGGCCTACAAGCTTGGGAGGCGCACCCTGGAGAGTAGGGCACGCCCCCAGTCTTGTGGCCACCTGGTGGGTCCCCTTCCATTGTTTCTTCGCCCAATATTTTCTATATATTCCAAAACAATTCTCCGTTAAGTTTTAGGACATTTGGAGTTGTTCAGAATAGGTATCTTAGATTTTCTTCTTTCCGGTCCAGAATTCCAGCTGTCGGCATTCTCCCTCTTTGTGTAAACCTTGTAAAATAAGAGAGAAAAGGCATAAGAATTGTATCTTAAAGTGAAATAACATCCCATAATGCAATAACTATGAACATAAAAACATGATGTAAAATGGACGTATCAACTCCCCCAAGCTTAGACCTCGCTTGTCCTCAAGCGAATGCCGAAATCGACAATCATGTCCACATGTTTAGAGATAGAGGTGTTGAAAAAATAAAATACGGACATGAGGGCATCATGGTCATCCTTAGAACAACAATATATTGTCATATAAATTCTTATGCCAAAGCAATAATTCATTCACAAAGTAAAGTATAGACCAACAACTTTATTGAAAACTAACAAACTAACAAACTTATGAGATCAAAGCTTCAATCAGACACATAGAAAGACATGGGCTTATAGTTTCGCCTCCTAACCATTTACCTCAAGGGTAACATCAACAATAATACTTTATGATTACCTACATCCCAGTGGATATGTATGTCTTGATCTTTCTGTTGGGGAACGTAGTAATTTCAAAATTTTCCTACGCACACGCAAGATCATGGTGATGCATAGCAAAGAGAGGGGAGAGTGTTGTCTACGTACTCTCGTAGACCGACAGCGGAAGCGTTATGACAACGCGGTTGATGTAGTCGTACGTCTTCACGGCCCGACCGATCAGGCACCGAAACTACGACACCTCCGAGTTCTAGCACACGTTCAGCTCGATGACGATCCCCGGACTCTGATCCAGCAAAGTGTCGGGGAAGAGTTCCATCAGCACGACGGCGTGATGACGATCTTGATGTTCTACCGTCGCAGGGCTGCACCTAAGCACCGCTACAATATTATCGAGGAGTATGGTGGAGGGGGGCACCGCACACGGCTAAGAGAACGATCATGAAGATCAACTTGTGTGTCTATGGGGTGCCCCCTGCCCCCGTATATAAAGGAGTGGAGGAAGGGAGGGCCGGCCCTCTCTATGGGGCGCCCTAGGGGAGTCCTACTCCCACCGGGAGTAGGATTCCCCTTTTCCTAGTCCAACTAGGAGTCCTTCCATGTAGTAGGAGTAGGAGACAAGGGGAAGAGGGAAGAGAAGGAAGGAGGGGGCGCCGCCCCTCCCCCTAGTCCAATTCGGACTAGTCAATGGGGGGGGGGGGGCGCGGCCTGCCTCTCCATCTCTCCTAAAGCCCAATAAGGCCCATATACTTCTTCCCCCGTATTCCCGTAACTCCCCGGTACTCCGAAAAATACCCGAACCACTCGGAACCTTTCCGATGTCCGAATATAATCGTCCAATATATCAATCTTTACGTCTCGACCATTTCGAGACTCCTCGTCATGTCCCCGATCTCATCCGGGACTCCGAACTCCTTCGCTACATAAAAACTCATAAACTCATAATATAACTGACATCGAAACCTTAAGCGTGCGGACCCTACGGGTTCGAGAACAATGTAGACATGACCGAGACACGTCTCCGGTCAATAACCAATAGCGGAACCTAGATGCTCATATTGGCTCCTACATATTCTACGAAGATCTTTATCGGTCAGACCGCATAACAACATATGTTGTTCCCTTTGTCATCGGTATGTTACTTGCCCGAGATTCGATCGTCGGTATCTCAATACCTAGTTCAATCTCGTTACCAGCAAGTCTCTTTACTCGTTCCGTAATACATCATCTCGCAACTAACTCATTAGTTGCAATGCTTGCAAGGCTTATGTGATGTGCATTACCGAGAGGGCCCAGAGATACCTCTCCGACAATCGGAGTGACAAATCCTAATCTCGAAATACGCCAACCCAACATGTACCTTTGGAGACACCTGTAGAGCTCCTTTATAATCACCCAGTTACGTTGTGACGTTTGGTAGCACACAAAGTGTTCCTCTGATAAACGGGAGTTGCATAATCTCATAGTCATAGGAACATGTATAAGTCATGAAGAAAGCAATAGCAACATACTAAACGATCGAGTGCTAAGCTAACGAAATGGGTCAAGTCAATCACATCATTCTTCTATTGATGTGATCCCGTTAATCAAATAACAACTCTTTGTCTATGGTTAGGAAACATAACCATCTTTGATTAACGAGCTAGTCAAGTAGAGGCATACTAGTGACACTCTGTTTGTCTATGTATTCACACATGTATTATGTTTCCGGTTAATACAATTCTAGCATGAATAATAAACATTTATCATGAAATAAGGAAATAAATAATAACTTTATTATTGCCTCTAGGGCATATTTCTTCAGTCTCCCACTTGCGCTAGAGTCAATAATCTAGTTCACATTGCCATGTGATTTAACACCAATAGTTCACATCATTATGTGACCAACACTCAAAGGGTTTACTAGAGTTAATAATTTAGTTCACATCGCTATGTGATTAACACCCAAAGAGTACTAAGGTGTGATCATGTTTTGCCTGTGAGAGAAGTTTAGTCAATGGGTCTGCCATATTCAGATCCGTATGTATTTTGCAAATTTCTATGTCAACAATGCTCTGCACGGAGCTACTGTAGCTAATTGCTCCCACTTTCAATATGCATCCAGATTGAGACTTATAATCATCTGGATCAGTGTCAAAGTTTGCATCGACGTAACCCTTTACGACGAACCTTTTGTCACCTCCGTAATCGAGAAACATATCCTTATTCTACTAAGGATAATTTTGACCGCTGTCCAGTGATCTACTCCTAGATCACTATTGTACTCCCTTGCCAACATCAGTGTAGGGTATACAATAGATTTGGTACACAGCATGGCATACTTTATAGAACCTATGGCTGAGGCATAGGGAATGACTTTCATTCTCTTTCTATCTTCTGCCGTGGTCGGGTTTTGAGTCTTACTCAATTTCACACCATGTAACACAGGCAAGAACTCTTTCTTTGACTGTTCCATTTTGAACTACTTCAAAATCTTGTCAAGGTATGTACTCATTGAAAAAACTTATCAAGCGTCTTGATCTATCTCTATAGATCTTGATGCTCAATATGTAAGCAACTTCACCGAGGTTTTCTTTGAAAAAATCCTTTCAAACACTCCTTTATGCTTTGCAGAATAATTCTACATTATTTCTGATCAACAATATGTCATTCACATATACTTATCAGGAATGCTGTAGTGCTCCCACTCACTTTCTTGTAAATACAGGCTTCACCGCAAGTCTGTATAAAATTATATGCTTTGATCAACTTATCAAAGCGTATATTCCAACTCCGAGATGCTTGCACCAGTCCATAGGTGGATCGCTGGAGCTTGCATATTTAGTTAACACCTTTAGGATCGAGAAAACCTTCTAGTTGCATCGTATACAACTCTTCTTTAATAAATCCATTAAGGAATGCAGTTTTGTTTATCCATTTGCCAGATTTCATGAAATGCGACAATTGCTAACATGATTCGGACAGACTTAAGCATAGATACGAGTGAGAAACTCTCATCGTAGTCAATACCTTGAACTTGTCGAAAACCTTTTGCGACAATTCTAGCTTTGTAGATAGTAACACTACTATCAGCGTCCATCTTCCTCTTGAAGATCCATTTATTTTCTATGGCTTGCCGATCATCGGGCAAATCCATCAAAGTCCATACTTTGTTCTCATACGTGGATCATATCTCAGATTTCATGGCCTCAAACCATTTCACGGAATCTGGGCTCATCATTGCTTCCTCATAGTTCGCAAGTTCGTCATGGTCTAGTAACATGACTTCCAGAACAGGATTACCGTACCACTCTGGTGCGGATCTCACTCTGGTTTACCTACGAGATTCGGTAGTAACTTGATCTGAAGTTACATGATCATCATCATTAGCTTCCTCACTAATTGGTGTAGTAGTCACAAGAACAGATTTCTGTGATGAACTACTTTCCAATAAGGGAGAAGGTACAATTACCTTATCAAGTTTTCTACTTTCCTCCCACTCACTTCTTTCGAGAGAAACTCCTTCTCTGGAAAGGATCCATTCTCAGCAACGGATATCTTGCCTTCAGATCTGTGATAGAAGGTGTACCCAACGTTTTCTTTTGGGTATCCTATGAAGACGCACTTCTCCGATTTGGGTTTGAGCTTATCAGGTTGAAACTTTTTCATATAAGCATCGCAACCCCAAACTTTAAGAAACGACAACTTTGGTTTCTTGCCAAAACACAGTTCATACGGTGCCGTCTCAACGGATTTAGATGGTGCCCTTTTTAACGTGAATGCAGCTGTCTCTAATGCATAACCCCAAAACTATAGTGGTAAATCGGTAAGAAACATCATAGATTGCACTATATCCAATAAAGTATGGTTATGACATTCGGACACAGCATTATGCTGTGGTGTTCCAGGTGGCATGAATTTGTGAAACTATTCCACATTGTTTTAATTGAAGACCAAACTCATAACTCAAATATTCGTCTCCGCGATCAGATCATGGAAACCTTATCTTCTTGTCATGATGATTTTCCACTTCACTCTGAAATTCTTTGAACTGTTCAAATGTTTCAGACTTATGTTTCATCAAGTAGATATACCCATATCTACTTAAATCATCTATGAAGGTCAGAAAATAACGATACCCGCCGAGAGCCTCAACACTCTTCGGATTGCATACATCAGTATGTTTTATTTCCAATAAGTCAGTTGCTCGCTCCATTGTTCCGGAGAACGGCGTTTTAGTCATCTTGCCCATGAGGCATGGTTCGCAAGCATCAAGTGATTCATAATCAAGTGATTCAAAAAACCCATTAGCATGGAGTTTCTTCATGCGCTTTACACCAATATGACCTAAACGGCAGTGCCACAAATAAGTTGCACTATCATTATTAACTTTGCATCTTTTGGTTTCAATATTATGAATATGTGTATCACTACGATCGAGATCCAACGAACCATTTTCATTGGGTGTCTAACCATATAAGGTTTTATTCATGTAAACAGAACAACAGTTTATTCTCTTACTTAAATGAATAACTGTATTGCAATAAACATGATCAAATCATATTTATGCTCAACGCAAACACCAAATAACACTTATTTAGGTTCAACACTAATCCCGAAAGTATAGGGAGTGTGCGATGATGATCATATCAATCTTGGAGCTACTTCAAACACACATCGTCACCTTACCCTTAACTAGTCTCTGTTCATTCTGCAACTCCCGATTCAAGTTACTAATCTTAGCAACTGAACTAGTACCAAATACTGAGGGGTTGCTATGAACACTAGTAAAGTACACATCAATAACATGTATATCAAATATACCTTTGTTTACTTTGCCATCCTTTCTTATCCGCCAAATACTTGGGTAGTTCCGCTTCCAGTGACCAGTCCCTTTGCAGTAGAAGCACTTAGTCTCAGGCTTAGGACCAGACTTGGGCTTCTTCACTTGAGCAGCAACTTGCTTGCTGTTCTTCTTGAAGTTCCCCTTTTTTCCTTTGCCCTTTTCTTGAAACTAGTGGTCTTGTCAACCATCAACACTTGATGTTTTTCTTGATTTCTACCTTCATCAATTTCAGCATTACGAAGAGCTTGGGAATCGTTTCCGTTATCCCTTGCATATCATAGTTCATCACGAAGTTCTACTAACTTGGTGATGGTGACTAGAGAATTCTGTCAATCACTATTTTATCTGGAAGATTAACTCCCACTTGATTCAAGCGATTGTAGTACCCAGAGAATCTGAGCACATGCTCACTAGTTGAGCGATTCTCCTCCATCTTTCCATGACGTTCAAAACGTCTTTGAAGTCCCAATTCTAAGCCGTTAAGCATGGTGCACTAAACTATCAAGTAGTCATCATATGAGCTAGCAAACGTTCATAACATCTGCATCTGCTTGATCTATTCTAAGCCATTAAGCATGGTGCACTAAACTATCAAGTAGTCATCATATTGAGCTAGCCAAACGTTCATAACGTCTGCATCTGCTCCTGCAATAGGTCTGTCACCTAGCGGTGCATCAAGGACATAATTCTTCTGTGCAGCAATGAGGATAAACCTCAGATCACGGATCCAATCCGCATCATTGCTACTAACATCTTTCAACACAATTTTCTCTAGGAACATATCAAAATAAACATATGAAAGCAACAACGCGAGCTATTGATCTACAACATAATTTGCAAAATACTACCAGGACTAAGTTCATAATAAATTTAAGTTCAATTAATCATATTACTTAAGAACTCCCACTTAGATAGACATCCCTCTAATCATCTAAGTGATCACGTGATCCAAATCAACTAAACCATGTCTCTAGTGTTCCAAGGCCATATCTGTATATGCTAGGCTCGTCAAGTTTAACCTGAGTATTCCGCGTGTGCAACTGTTTTGCACCCGTTGTATTTGAACGTAGAGCCTATCACAGCCGATCATCACGTGGTGTCTCAGCACGAAGAACTTTCGCAACGGTGCATACTCAGGGAGAACACTTATACCTTGAAATTTAGTGAGAGATCATCTTATAAAGCTACTGTCGAACTAAGAAAAATAAGATGTATAAAAGATAAACATCATATGCAATCAAAATATGTGACATGATATGGCCATGATCATCTTGCGCCTTTGATCTCCATCTCCAAAGTACTGTCATGATCTCTATCATCACCGGCATGACACCATGATCTCCATCATCTTGATCTATATCAATGTGTCGTTACATGGTCGTCTCGCCAACAATTGCTCTTGCAACTATTGCTATCGCATAGCGATAAAGTAAAGCAATTATTTGGCGCTTGCATCTTATGCAATAGAGAGACAACCATAAGGATTTTGCCATTTGCCGATAACTTCAACAAAACATGATCATCTCATACAACAACTTATATCTCATCACGTCTTGACCATATCACATCACAACATGCCCTGCAAAAACAAGTTAGACGTCCTCTACTTTGTTCTTGCAAGTTTTACGTGGCTGCTATGGGCTTAGCAAGAACCAATCTTACCTACGCATCAAAACCACAACGATAGTTTGTCAAGTTGGTGTTGTTTTAACCTTCGCAAGGACCGGGCGTAGCCACACTCGGTTCAACTAAAGTTGGAGAAACTGACATCCGCCAGCCACCTGTGTGCAAAGCACGTCGGTAGAACTAGTCTCACGTAAGCGTACGTGTAATGTCGGTCCGGGCCGCTTCATCCAACAATACCGCCGAACCAAAGTATGACATGCTGGTAAGCAGTATGACTTATATCGCCCACAACTCACTTGTGTTCTACTCGTGCACAACATCAACGCATAAAACCTGGCTCTGATACCACTGTTGGGGAACATAGTAATTTCAAAATTTTCCTACGCACACGCAAGATCATGGTGATGCATAGCAATGAGAGGGGAGAGTGTTGTCTACGTACCCTCGTAGACCGACAATGGAAGCATTATGACAACGCGGTTGATGTAGTCGTACGTCTTCACGGCCCGACTGATCAAGCACCGAAACTACGACACCTCCGAGTTCTAGCACACGTTCAGCTCGATGATGATCCCGGACTCCGATCCAGCAAAGTGTCGGGGAAGAGTTCCGTCAGCACGACGGCATGGTGACGATCTTGATGTTCTACCGTCGCAGAGCTTCGCCTAAGCACCGCTACAATATTATCGAGGAGTATGGTGGAGGGGGGCACCACACACGGCTAAGAGAATGATCACGAAGATCAACTTGTGTGTCTATGGGATGCCCCCTGCCCCCGTATATAAAGGAGTGCGGGAGGGGAGGGCCGGCCCTCTCTATGGCGCGCCCTAGGGGAGTTCTACCCCCACCGGGAGTAGGATTCCCCTTTTCCTAGTCCAACTAGGAGTCCTTCCATGTAGTAGGAGTAGGAGACAAGGAAGGGGAAGAGGGAAGAGAAGGAAGGAGGGGGCGCCGCCCCTCCCCCTAGTCCAATTTGGACTAGTCAATGGGGGGCACGCGGCCTGCCTCTCCCTCTCTCCTAAAGCCCAATAAGGCCCATATACTTCTTCCCCCGTATTCCCGTAACTCCCCGATACTCCGAAAAATATCCGAACCACTCGGAACCTTTTCGATGTCCGAATATAGTCATCCAATATATCGATCTTTACGTCTCGACCATTTAGAGACTCCTCGTCATGTCCCCGATCTCATCTGGGACTCCGAACTCCTTTGGTACATCAAAACTCATAAACTCATAATATAACTGCCATCGAAACCTTAAGCGTGCGGACCCTACGGGTTCGAGAACAATGTAGACATGACCGAGACATGTCTCCGGTCAATAACCAATAGCAGAACCTGGATGCTCATATTGGCTCCTACATATTCTACGAAGATCTTTATCGGTCAGACCGCATAACAACATACGTTGTTCCCTTTGTCATCGGTATGTTACTTGCCTGAGATTCGATCGTCGGTATCTCAATACCTAGTTCAATCTCGTTACCAGCAAGTCTCTTTACTCGTTCCGTAATACATCATCTCGCAACTAACTCATTAGTTGCAATGCTTGCAAGGCTTATGTGATGTGCATTACCGAGAGGGCCCAGAGATACCTCTCCGACAATCGGAGTGACAAATCCTAATCTCGAAATATGCCAACCCAACATGTACCTTTGGAGACACCTGTAGAGCTCCTTTATAATCACCCAGTTACGTTGTGACATTTGGTAGCACACAAAGTGTTCCTCCGGTAAATGGGAGTTGCATAATCTCATAGTCATAGGAACATGTATAAGTCATGAAGAAAGCAATAGCAACATACTAAACGATCGAGTGCTAAGCTAACAGAATGGGTCAAGTCAATCACATCATTCTCCTAATGATGTGATCCCGTTAATCAAATAACAACTCTTTGTCTATGGTTAGGAAACATAACCATCTTTGATTAACGAGCTAGTCAAGTAGAAGCATACTAGTGACACTCTGTTTGTCTATGTATTCACACATGTATTATGTTTCCGGTTAATACAATTCTAGCATGAATAATAAACATTTATCATGAAATAAGGAAATAAATAATAACTTTATTATTGCCTCTAGGGCATATCCTTCACTTTCCCCAACACATAGTGCTTGCCAAAAAGAGAAAATATAAAAGGAAGGGTGAAGATCACCATGACTCTTGCATAAAGGTAGAAATTAAAATAAAAGATAGGCCCTTCACAGAGGGAAGCAGAGCTTTTCATGCGCTTTTTGTTGGATGCAAGAAATAGTAATGCAATGGAAAGCCACTTTATATTGCCGCTTGTGATAAAGAACTTTATTATGCAGTCTGTCGCTTTTTTTTCTTCCCCATCACAAGTTCGTATAAAGCTTATTTTCCTCACACTAGAAGATCATACATATTTAGAGAGCAATTTTTATTGATTCCACTGATGACAACTTACTTGAAGGATCTTACTCAATCCATAGGTAGATATAGTGGACTCTCATGGCAAACTGGGGTAAAGGTTTTTGGATGCACAAGTAGTATGTTTACTTAGTGCGGAATTTTTGGGCTAGCATAGGATGAGAAGCAAGCTCAACATTGTTGGGGAACGCAGTAATTTCAAAAAATTTCTGACGCACACGCAAGATCTATCTAGGTGATGCATAGCAACAAGAGGAGAGAGTGTTGTCCATGTACCCTTATAGACCGAAAGCTGAAGCGTTATGACAACGCGGTTGATGTAGTCGTACGTCTTCACGATCCGACCGATCCTAGCACCGAAGGTACGACTGAGGTCGAGGGAGAGTTTTCTTAGCACGAAGGCGTGATGACGGTGATGATGAAGTTACCGACGCAGGGCTTCGCCTAAGCACTACAACGATATGACCGAGGTGGAAATCTGTGGAGGGGGGCACCGCACACAACTAAACAATCAACTTGTGTGTTCTAGGGTGCCCCCTTACCCCCGTATATAAAGGAGCAAGGGGGAGGCCGGCCGACCCTATAGGGGCGCGCCCCAAGTAGGATTCCTACTAGGAATAGGTTTCCAACAAGGAAGAGAGGGGGAAGGAAGGAGAGGGAGAAGGAAAGGGGGGCGCCGCCCCCCTTCCCTAGTCCAATTCGGACCCAAGGGGGAGGGGGCGCGCGGCCTGCCCTAGCCGCCCCTCTCTTTCTACACTAAGGCCCATGAGGCCCATTAGTTCCCCCGGGGGGGGGGGGGGTTCTGGTAACCCTTCGACACTCCGGTTTTATCCAAAACTTCTCCAGAATATTTCCGGTGTCCGAATATAGTCGTCCAATATATCAATCTTTATGTCTCGACCATTTCGAGACTCCTCGTCATGCCCGTGATCACATCCGGGACTCCGAACTATCTTCGGTACATCAAAACACATAAACTCATAATACCGATCATCATCGAACGTTAAGCGTGCGGATCCTACGGGTTCGAGAACTATGTAGACATGACCGAGACTCGCTTCCGGTCAATAACCAATAGAGGAACCTGGATGCTCATATTGGTTCCTACATATTCTACGAAGATCTTTATCGGTCAAACCTCATAACAACATAGGTTGTTCCCTTTGTCATCGGTATGTTACTTGCCCGAGAGTCGATCGTCCATATCTCAATACCTAGTTCAATCTCGTTACCAGCAAGTCTCTTTACTCATTCCGTAATGCAACATCCCGTAACTAACTCATTAGTCACATTGCTTGCAAGGCTTATAGTGATGTGCATTACCGAGAGGGCCCAGAGGTATGTCTCCGACAATCGGAGTGACAAATCCTAATCTCGTTCTATGCCAACTGAACAAACACCATCGAAGACACCTGCAGAGCATCTTTATGATCACCCAGTTATGTTGTGATGTTTGATAGCACACTAAGTGTTCCTCCGGTATTCGGGAGTTGCATAATCTCATAGTCATAGGAACATGTATAAGTCATGAAGAAAGCAATAGCAACAAAATAAACGATCATGGTGCTAAGCTAACGGAAGGGCCTTGCCCATCACATCATTCTCTAATGATGTGATCCCGTTCATCAAATGACAACACATGTCTATGGCTAGGAAACTTAACCATCTTTGATTAACGAGCTAGTCAAGTGGAGGCATACTAGGGACACCCTGTTTGTCTATGTATTCACACATGTATCAAGTTTCCAGTTAATACAATTCTAGGATGAATAATAAATATTTATCATGATATGAGGAAATATAAATAAAAACTTTATTATTGCCTCTAGGGCATATTTCCCTCAGTCTCCCACTTGCACTAGAGTCAATAATCTAGTTCACATCGTCATGTGATTTAACACCAATAGTTCACATATTTATGTGATTAGTTCACATCTCCATGTGACTAATACCCAAAGGGTTTACTAGAGTCAATAATCTAAGTTCACATCGGTATGTGATTAACACCCAAAGAGTGATCATGTTTTCCTTGTGAGTGAAATTTAGTCAACGGGTCTGCCACATTCAGAGTCGTATGTATTTGCAATATTTTCTATGTCTACAATGCTCTACATGGAGCTACTCTAGCTAATTGCTCCCACTTTCAATATGTATCCAGATTGAGACTCAGAGTCATCCAGATCGGTGTCAAAACTTGCATCGACGTAACTCTTTGCGACGAACTTTTTGTCACCTCCATAACCGAGAAACATATCCTTATTCCACTAAGGATAATTTTGACCGATGTCCAGTGATCCACTCCTGGATCACTATTGTACCCTCTTGCCAAACTCTTGGTGAGGTACAATATAGGTCTGGTACACAACATAGCATACTTTATAGAACCTATGGCTGAGGCATAGGGAATGACTTTTCATTCTCTTTCTATTTTCTGCCATGGTCGGGTTGTGAGTCTTTACTCAACTTCACACCTTGCAACACAGGCAAGAACTCCTTCTTTGATGGTTCCATTTTGAATTACTTCAAAATCTTGTCAAGGTATGTACTCATTGAAAAATATATCAAGCGTCTTGATCTATCTCTATATATCTTGATGCTCAATATGTAAGTAGCTTCACCGAGGTCTTTCTTTGAAAATTTATTATTCAAGTATCCTTTTATGCTATTCAGAAATTCAGTATCATTTCCGATCAACAATATGTCATCCACATATAATATCAGAAATGCTACAGAGCTCCCACTCACTTTCTTGTAAATACAGGTTTCTCCAAAAGTATGTATAAAACCATATACTTTGATCACACTATCAAAGCGTATATTCCAACTCCGAGATGCTTGCACCAGTCCATAGATGGATCACTAGAGCTTGCACACTTTGTTAGCATCTTTAGCATTGACAAAACCTTCTTGTTGCATCATATACAACTCTTCTTTAAGAAATCCATTAAGGAATGTAGTTTTGAAATCCATTTGCCAGATTTCATAAAATGTGGCAATTGCTAACATGATTCAGACAGACTTAAGCATCGTTACGAGTGAGAAAATCTCATCGTAGTCAACACCTTGAACTCGTCGAAAACTTTTTGCGACAATTCGAGCTTTGTAGATAGTAACACTACTATCAGCGTCCGTCTTCCTCTTGAAGATCCATTTATTCTCAATGGCTCGTCGATTGTCGGGCAAGTCAATCAAAGTCCATACATTGTTCTCATACATGGATCCCATCTCAGATTTCATGGCCTCAAGCCATTTTTTCAGAATCTGGGCTCATCATCGCTCCCTCCGTTTGTATGTTCGCCATGGTCTAGTAACATGACTTCCAGAAAGGATTACCCTACCACTCTGGTGCGGACCATACTCTGGTTGACCTACGAGCTTCGGTAGTAACTTGATCTGAATTTTCATGATCATCATCATTAGCTTCCTCACCAATTGGCGTAGGAATCACTAGAATTGATTTCTGTGATGAACTACTTTCCAATTCGGGAGTAGGTACAATTACCTCATCAAGTTCTACTTTCCTCCCACTCACTTATTTCGAGAGAAACTTCTTCTCTAGAAAGGATCCATTCTTGGCAACGAATATCTTGCCTTCGGATCTGTGATAGAAGGTGTACCCAACAGTTTCCTTTGGGTATCCTATGAAGACGCATTTCTCTGATTTGGGTTCAAGCTTATCGGGTTGAATTTTTTTCACATAAGCATCATAGCCCCAAACTTTAAGAAACGACAGCTTAGGTTTCTTGCTAAACCACAGTTCATATGGTGTCGTCTCAACGAATTTAGATGGTGCCCTATTTAACGTGAATGCAGCTGTGTCTAATGCATAACCCCAAAATGATAGTGGTAAATTGGTAAGAGACATCATAGATCTCACCATATCTAATAAAGTACGGTTATGACGTTCGAACACACCATTACGCTGTGGTGTTCTACTACCTCTTGAGCACTGCGTTGGTTTTCCCCGAAGAGGAAGGAATGATGCAGCAAAGTAGCATAAATATTTCCCTCAGTTTTTGAGAACCAAGGTATCAATCCAGTAGGAGGCTACGCGCGAGTCCCTCGTACCTGCACAAAACAAATAAATCCTCGCAACCAACGTGATAAGGGGTTGTCAATCCCTACACGGCCACTTACGAGAGTGAGATCTGATAGATATGATAAGATAATATTTTTGGTATTTTTGTGATAAAGATGCAAAGTAAAATAAAAGCAAAGTAAAAAGCAAAGGAAATAACTAAGTATTGGGAGATTAATATAATGAAGATAGATCCGGGGGCCATAGGTTTCACTAGTGGCTTCTCTCGAGAGCATAAGTATTCTACGGTGGGTGAACAAATTACTGTTGAGCAATTGACAGAATTGAGCATAGTTATGAGAATATCTAGGTATGATCATGTATATAGGCATCACGTCCGAGACAAGTAGACCGACTCCTGCCTGCATCTACTACTATTACTCCACTCATCGACCGCTATCCAACATGCATCTAGAGTATTAAGTTAATGAAAATAGAGTAACGCCTTAAGCAAGATGACATGATGTAGAGGGATAAACGCATGCAATATGATGAAAACCCCATCCTGTTATCCTCGATGGCAACAATACAATACGTGCCTTGCTGCCCCTCCTATCACTGGGAAATGACACCGCAAGATTGAACCCAAAGCTAAGCACTTCTCCCATTGCAAGAAAGATCAATCTAGTAGGCCAAACCAAACTGATAATTCAAAGAGACTTGCAAATATAACCAATCATACATAAAATAATTCAGAGAAGATTCAAATATTGTTCATAGATATACTTGATCATAAACCCACAATTCATCGGTCTCAACAAACACACCGCAAAAAGAAGATTACATCGAATAGATCTCCACAAGAGAGGGGGTGAACATTGTATTGAGATCCAAAAAGAGAGAAGAAGCCATCTAGCTACTAACTATGGACCCGTGGGTCTGAGGTAAACTACTCACACTTCATCGGAGGGGCTATGGTGTTGATGTAGAAGCCCTCCGTGATCGATGCCCCCTCCGGCGGAGCTCCGGAATAGGCCCCAAGATGGGATCTCGTGGATACAGAAAGTTGCAGCGGTGGAATTAGGGTTTTGGCTCTGTATCTGATCGTTTGGGGGTACGTAGGTATATATAGGAGGAAGGAGTACGTCGGTGGAGCAACAGGGGGCCCACGAGGGTGGAGGGCGTGCTTGGTGGGGGTAGGCGCACCCCCTACCTCGTGGCCTCCTCTTTTGTTTCTTGACGTAGGTTCCAAGTCCCCTGGATCACGTTCGGTGAGAAAATCACGTTCCCGAAGGTTTCATTCCGTTTGGACTCCGTTTGATATTCCTTTTCTTCGAAACCCCCAAATAGGCAAAAAACAGCAATTCTGGGCTGGGCCTCCGGTTAATAGGTTAGTCCCAAAAATAATATAAAAGTGGATAATAAAGCCCAATAATGTCCAAAACAGTAGATAATATAGCATGGAGCAATAAAAAATTATAGATACGTTGGAGACGTATCAAGCATCCCCAAGCTTAATTCCTGCTCGTCCTCGAGTAGGTAAATGATAAAAACAGAATTTTTGATGCAGAGTGTTACTTGGCATAATTTTAATGTAATTCTTCTTAATTGTGGTATGAATATTCAGATCCGAAAGATTCAAGGCAAAAGTTCATATTGACATAAAAATAATAATACTTCAAGCATACTAACAAAGCAATTATGTCTTCTCAAAATAACATGGCCAAAGAAAGTTCATCCCTACAAAATCATATAGTTTAGTCATGCTCCATTTTCGTCACACAAGAATGCTCTCATCATGCACAACCCTGATGACAAGCCAAGCAATTGTTTCATACTTTAGTAATCTCAAACCTATAAACTTTCACGCAATATATGAGCACGAGCCATGGACATAGCACTATGGGTGGAATAGAATATAATGAGGGGGGTTATGTGGAGAAGACAAAAAGGAGAAAGTCTCACATCAACGAGGCTAATCAATGGGCTATGGAGATGCCCACCGATTGATGTTAATGCAAGGAGTAGGCATTGCCATGCAACGGATGCACTAGAGCTATAAATGTATGAAAGCTCAACAAAAGAAACTAAGTGGGTGTGCATCCAACTTTCTTGCTCACGAAGACCTAGGGCACTTGAGGAGGCCCATTGTTGGAATATACAATCCAAGTTCTATAATGAAAATTCCCACTAGTATATGAAAGTGACAAAACAAGAGACTCTCTATCATGAATATTACGGTGCTACTTTGAAGCACAAGTGTGGCAAAGGATAGTAACATTGTCCCTTCTCTCTTTTTCCCTCATTTTTTTTATAATTCCTCACTTGGGACAATGTTCTAGAAAATGATGATCATCACACTCCTATTTGTTTTACAACTCAATGATTACAACTTGATACTAAAACAAAAGATGACTCTATATGAATGCCTCCGGCGGTGTACCGGGATATGCAATGGACCAAGAGTGACATCTATGAAAGAATTATGAATGGTGGCTTTGCCACAAATACTATGTCAACTACATGATCATGCAAAGCAATATGACAATAATGAATGTGTCATGATAAACGGAATGGTGGAAAGTTGCATGGCAATATATCTCGGAATGGCTATGGAAATGCCATAATAGGTAGGTATGGTGGCTGTTTTGAGGAAGATATAAGGAGGTTTATGTGTGAAAGAGCGTATAATATCACGGGGTTTGGATGCACCGGCGAAGTTTGCGCTAACTCTCAATGTGAGAAAGGGCAATGCACGGTACCGAAGAGGCTAGCAAGGATGGAAGGGTGATAGTGCGTATAATCCATGGACTCAACATTAGTCATAAAGAACTCACATACTTATTGCAAAAATCTACAAGTCATCAAAAACCTCGGTACTACGTGCATGCTCCTAGGGGGATAGATTGGTAGGAAAATACCATCGCTCGTCCCCGACCGCCACTCATAAGGAGGACAATCAAATAACACCTCATGTTTCAAATTTGTTACATAACGTTTACCATATGTGCATGCTACGGGACTTGCAAACTTCAATACAAGCATTTCTCAATTTCACAACTACTCAACTAGCACGACTTTGATATTATTACCTCCATATCTCAAAACAATCATCAAGCATCAAACTTCTCTTAGTATTCAAAACACTCATAAGAAAATTTTACTAATCTTGAATACCTAGCATATTAGGATTTTAAGCAAATTACCATGCTATTTAAGACTCTCAAAATAATCTAAGTTAATCATGAGAGATCAATAGTTTCTATAAAACAAATCCACCACCGTGCTCTAAAAGATATAAGTGAAGTACTAGAGCAAAACTATATAACTCAAAAGATATAAGCGAAGCACATAGAGTATTCTAACAAATTCCAAATCATGTATGGCTCTCTCAAAAGGTGTGTACAGCAAGGATGATTGTGGTAAAATAAAAAGTAAAGACTCAAATCATACAAGACGCTCCAAGCAAAACACATATCATGTGGTGAATAAAAATATAGCTCCTAGTAAAGTTACCGATAGAAGTAGACGAAAGAGGGGATGCCTTCCGGGGCATCCCCAAGCTTTGGCTTTTAGGTGTCCTTAGATTATCTTGGGGGTGCCATGGGCATCCCCAAGCTTAGGCTCTTGCCACTCCTTGTTCCATAATCCATCAAATCTTTACCCAAAACTTGAAAACTTCACAACACAAAACTCAAAGTAGAAAATCTCGTGAGCTCCGTTAGCGAAAGAAAACAAAAGACCACTTCAAGGTACTATAATGAACTCATTATTTATTTATATTGGTGTTAAACCTACTGTATTCCAACTTCTCTATGGTTTATAAACTATTTTATTAGCCATAGATTCATCAAAATAAGCAAACAACACACGAAAACAGAATCTGTCAAAAACAGAACAGTCTGTAGTAATCTGTAGCTAGCGCAAGATCTGGAACCCCAAAAATTCTAAAATAAATTTCTGGACGTGAGGAATTTATCTATTAATCATCTGAAAAAATAATTAACTAAATAGCACTTTCGAAATAAAAATGGCAGCAGTTCTTGTGAGCGCTAAAGTTTCTGTTTTTTACAACAAGTTTAACAAGACTTTCCCCAAGTCTTCCCAACGGTTCTACTTGGCACAAACACTAATTAAACACAAAAGAAACAACCAAAACAAAGGCTAGATAAATTATTTATTACTAAACAGGAGCAAAAATCAAGGAATAAAAATAAAATTGGGTTGCCTCCCAACAAGCGCTATCGTTTAACGCCCCTAGCTAGGCATAACAAGCAAGGATAAATCTAGGTATTGCCATATTTGGTTGGCAATTCTTCAATGAGGCATCTACCATCTTTAGGAATTTATTTATTTTTATTAATTATCAAAATTTTAGGCACAAGATCGAAAAATTCATTTGTAACAAATGGTTTCTTAATGATAGCAAAAAGATTGGGATGAATACTTATAGATTTGAGATCCGCAGTTTCCTTACTAGAGGATTCACCCTTACTTTTAGGAACATACATAAGATTGGCAATTTTAGTGGGAGGACTTGGAGTATTCTTTACGGAAGAAAAAGTGCTTCCCAAGTTGGTAATAATATCCTCAAGTTTATCGATTCTAGTGGAATCGTGATTTATTTTCTCATTAACTATGGGTTCCTTCTCTTTAATATTTTTCAAAGTGACTCCTACTTTAGATCCATATTGAGAGATTCGGTTGTGGATCTTTTTATCCAAATTTTCAGTTAACTCTACGGTAGCAACATTATTTTCAATAATTTCAAGTCTTTGCATTACATGCTCCAAAGTTAATACAGTTCCATTAACCAAAAGAGGGGGTGAGCCAAACAAATCTATCATAGCATTATAAGAATCAAAAGTATGGCTACCCAAGAAGTTCCCTCCAGTAATAGTATCAAGGAAATATCTGTGCCAAGGAGTAACGCCTACATAAAAATTGCGAAGAAGAACGGAAGTAGATTGCATCCTGGTAGATCTATTTTGAGCATTGCAAATTCTATACTAAGCGTCTTTTAGATTTTCTCCCTCCCTTTGCTTAAAATTTAGAATTTCATTTTCGGGAGACAATGGAGAAGATAAGGGACTAGCCATAATGACAAGCAAACGAACTAACGCGCAAGAAAACAAAAAGCAAGCGGGCAAAAAGAGGCAAACGGGAAAGAGAAGGAGGATAGAGAGAGAGGGCGAATAAAACGACAAGGGTGAAGTGGGGGAGAGGAAAACGAGAGGCAAATGGAAAATAATGTAACGCGGGAGATAAGGGTATGTGATGGGTACTTGGTATATTGACTTTTGCGTAGACCTCCCCGGCAACGGCGCCAGAAACCTTCTTGCTACCTCTTGAGCACTGCGTTGGTTTTCCCCGAAGAGGAAGGGATGATGCAGCAAAGTAGCGTAAGTATTTCCCTCAGTTTTTTGAGAACCAAGGTATCAATCCAGTAGGAGGCTACGCGCGAGTCCCTCGCACCTACACAAAACAAATAAATCCTCGCAACCAACGTGATAAGGGGTTGTCAATCCCTACACTGCCACATACAAGAGTGAGAGTGAGATCTGATAGATATGATAAGATAATATTTTTGGTATTTTTGTAAAGATGCAAAGTAAATAAAAGCAAAGTAAAAAGGAAAAAATAACTAAGTAGTAGAGATTAATATGATGAAGATAGACCCGGGGGCCATAGGTTTCACTAGTGGCTTCTCTCGAGAGCATAAGTATTCTACGGTGGGTGAACAAATTACTATTGAGCAATTGACAGAATTGAGCATAGTTATGAGAATATCTAGGTATGATCATGTATATAGGCATCACGTCCGAGACAAGTAGACCGACTCCTGCCTCCTGCCTGCATCTACTACTATTACTCCACTCATCGACCGCTATCCAGCATGCATCTAGAGTATTAAGTTAATGAAAACAGAGTAACGCCTTAAGCAAGATGACATGATGTAGAGGGATAAACGCATGCAATATGATGAAAACCCCATCTTGTTATCCTCGATGGCAACAATACAATACGTGCCTTGCTGCCCCTCCTGTCACTAGGAAAGGACACCGCAAGATTGAACCCAAAGCTAAGCACTTCTCCCATTGCAAGAAAGATGAATCTAGTAGGCCAAACCAAACTGATAATTCAAAGAGACTTGCAAAGATAACCAATCATACATAAAATAATTCAGATAAGATTCAAATATTGTTCATAGATAGACTTGATCATAAACCCACAATTCATCGGTCTCAACAAACACACCGCAAAAAGAAGATTACATCGAATAGATCTCCACAAGAGAGGGGGTGAACATTGTATTGAGATCCAAAAAGAGAGAAGAAGCCATCTAGCTACTAACTATGGACCCGTAGGTCTAAGGTAAACTACTCACACTTCATCGGAGGGGCTATGGTGTTGATGTAGAAGCCCTCCATGATCGATGCCCCCTCCGGCGGAGCTCCGGAATACGCCCCAAGATGGGATCTCGTGGATATAGAAAGTTGCGGCGGTGGAATTAGGGTTTTGGCTCCCTATCTGATCATTTGGGGGTACGTAGGTATATATAGGAGGAAGGAGTACGTTGGTGGAGCAACAGGGGCCCACGAGGGTGGAGGGCGTGCTTGGTGGGGGTAGGCGCACCCCCCTACCTCGTGGCCTCCTCTTTTGTTTCTTGACGTAGGGTTCAAGTCCCCTAGATCACGTTCGGTGAGAAAATCACGTTCCCGAAGGTTTCATTCCGTTTGGACTCCGTTTGATATTCTTTTTCTTCGAAACCCCAAAATAGGCAAAAAAACAGCAATTCTGGGCTGGGCCTCCGGTCAATAGGTTAGTCCAAAAAATAATATAAAAGTGGATAATAAAGCCCAATAATGTCCAAAACAGTAGATAATATAGCATGGAGCAATCAAAAATTATAGATACGTTGGAGACGTATCATGTTCCAGATGGCGTGAGTTGCGAAACTATTCGACATTGTTTCAATTGAAGGCCAAACTCATAACTCAAATATTTCGTCTCCACGATCAGATTGTAGAAACTTTATTTTCTTGTTAAAATGATTCTCCACTTCACTCTGAAATTCTTTGAACTTTTCAAATGTTTCAGACTTGTGTTTCATTAAGTAGATATACTCATATATGCTCAAATCATCTGTGATGGTCAGAAAATAACGATACCCGCCACGAGCCTCAACACTCATCGGATCACATACATCGGTATGTATCATTTCCAATAAGTCAGTGGCTCGCTCCATTGTTCTGGAGAACGGAGTCTTAGTCATATTGCCCATGATGCATGGTTCGCAAGCATCAAGTGATTCATAATCAAGTGATTCCAAAAGTCCATCTGCATGGAGTTTCTTCATGCGCTTTACACCAATATGACCTAAACGGCGGTGCCACAAGTATGTTGCACTATCATTATCAACTTTGCATCTTTTGGCATCGATATTATGAATATGTGTATCACTACAATCGAGCTTCAATGAACCATTTATATTAAGTGTATGACCATAGAAGGTTTTATTCATGTAAACAGAACAACAATTATTCTTTGACTTAAATGAATAACCATATTGCAATAAACATGACCCAATCATATTCATGCTCAACGCAAACACCAAATAACATTTATTTTATGTTCAACACTAACCCCGAAGGTAAAAAGGAGTGTGCAATGGTGATCTTATCAACCTTGGAATTATTTCCAACACACATCGTCACCTTGTCCTTAACTAGTCTCTGTTCATTTTGCAACTCCTGTTTCGAGTTACTAATCATAGCAACTGAACCAATATCAAATACCCAGGGGTTACTATGAACACTAGTAAAGTACACATAAATAACATGTATATCATATATACTTGTGTTCACTTTGCCATCCTTCTTATCCGCCAAGTATTTGGGGCAGTTCCGCTTCCTAGTGACAATTTCCTTTGCAGTAGAAGCACTCAGTTTCAGGCTTGGGTCTAGCTTTGAGCTTCTTCATGGGAGTGGCAACTTTCTTGCCATTCTTCTTGAAGTTCCCTTTCTTTCCCTTGCCCTTTTACTTGAAACTAGTGATCTTGTCAACCATCAACATTTGATGCTTTTCTTGATTTCTATCTTCGTTGATTTCAGCATCACGAAGAGCTCGGGAATTGTTTTGGTCATCCCTTGCATGTTATAGTTCATCACGAAGTTCCAGTAACTTGGTGATAGTGACTAGAGAATTCTGTCAATCATTATCTTATCTGGAAGATTAACTCCCATTTGATTTAAGCGATTGTAGTACTCAGACATTCTGAGCACATGCTCACTGGTTGACCTATTCTCCTCCATTTTGTAGGCAAAGTACTTGTCAGAGGTCTCATACCTCTCGACTCAGGCATGAGTCTGAAATACCAATTTCAGCTCTTGGAACATCTTATATGCTTCGTGGCATTCAAATTTTTTTTGATGTCCCGGTTCTAAGCCGTAAAGCATGGCACACTAAACTATCAAGTAGTCATCATACCGAGCTTGCCAAACGTTCATAACGTCTGCATCTGCTCCTGCAATAGGTCCGTCACCTAGCGGTGCACCAAGGACATAATTCTTCTGTGCAATAATGAGGATAATCCTCAGATCACGGAGCTAGTCCGCATCATTGCTACTAACATCTTTCAACATAGTTTTCTCTAGGAACATATCATAAATTAAACGAGGAAGCTATACACGAGCAATTGATCTACAACATAGATATGCAAATACTATTAGGACTAAGTACATGATAAATTTAAGTTCAATTAATCATATTACTTATGAACTCCCACTTAGATAGACATCCCTCTAATCATCTAAGTGATCATGTGATCCATATCAACTAAACCATGTCCGATCATCACGTGAGATGGAGTAGTTTTCAATGGTGAACATCACTATGTTGATCATATCTACTATATGATTAATGTTCGACCTTTCGGTCTCAGTGTTCCGAGGCCATATCTGCATATGCTAGGCTCGTCAAGTTTAACCCGAGTATTCTGCATGTGCAAAACTAGCTTGCATCAGTTTTATGTGAACGTAGAGCTTATCACACCTGATCATCACGTGGTGTCTCAGCACGAAGAACTGTCGCAACGGTGCATACTCAGGGAGAACACTTATACCTTGAAATTTTAGTAAGGGATCATCTCATAATGCTACCATCATACTAAGCAAAATAAGATGCATAAAAGATAAACATCACATGCAATCAAAAATATGTGACATGATATGGCCATTATCATCTTGTGCCTTTGATCTCCTTCTCAAAAGTATCGTCATGATCTCCATCGTCACCGGCATGACACCATGATCTCTATCAATGTGTCATCACATGGTCGTCTCGCCAACTATTGCTTTTGCAACTATTGCTATCGCATAGCGATAAAGTAAAGCAATTGTATGGCGCTTGCATCTTATGCAATAAAGAGACAACCATAAGGCTCCTGCCAGTTGCCGATAACTTTAACAAAACATGGTCATCTCATACAGCAATTTATATCTCACGTCTTGACCATATCACATCACAACATGCCCTGCAAAAACAAGTTAGACGTCCTCTACTTTGTTGTTGCAATTTTTACGTGGCTGCTATGGGCTTAGCAAGAACCGTTCTTACCTACGCGTCAAAAACCACAACGATTTTCCGTTAAGTGTGATGTTTTAACCTTCAACAAGGACCGGGCGTAGTCACACTCGATTCAACTAAAGCTGGAGAAACATGCACCCACTAGCCATCTGTATGCGAAGCATGTCGGTAGAACCAGTCTCATGAACGCGGTCATGTAATGTCGGTCTGGGCCGCTTCATCCAACAATATCGCCGAATCAAAGTATGACATGCTGGTAAGCAGTATGACTATTATCTCCCACAACTCTTTGTGTTCTACTCATGCATATAACATCTACGCATAGACCTGGCTCTGATACCATTATTGGGGAACGCGGTAATTTCAAAAATTTCTACGCACACGCAAGATCTATCTAGGTGATGCATAGCAACGGGAGGAGAGAGTATTGTCCACATACCCTTGTAGATCGAAAGCGGAAGCGTTATGACAACGCGGTTGATGTAGTCGTACGTCTTCATGATCTGGCCGATCCTAGCACCGAAGGTACGACTCCTC
This sequence comes from Triticum urartu, assembly GCF_003073215.2. Classification (NCBI taxonomy): domain Eukaryota; kingdom Viridiplantae; phylum Streptophyta; class Magnoliopsida; order Poales; family Poaceae; genus Triticum; species Triticum urartu. The sequence goes on from NC_053024.1 coordinate 417,765,036, forward strand.
CGTGATCTTCACACGTTTAGCTCAGTGACGTCCCACGAACTCTAGATCCAGCTGAGGTCGAGAGAGAGTTTCGTCAGCACGACGGCGTGATGACGGTGATGATGAAGTTACTGACACAGGGCTTCGCCTAAGCACTATAACGATATGACCGAGGTGGAAATCTGTGGAGGGGGGCACCACACACGGCTAAACAATCGACTTGTGTGTTCTAAGGTGCCCCTACCCCCGTATATAAATGAGTAAGGGGGAGGCCGGCCGGCCCTATAGGGGCGCGCCCCAAGTAGGATTCCTACTAGGAATAGGAATCCTATTCCTAGTAGGTTTCCAACAAGGAAGAGAGGGGGAAGGAAGGAGAGGCAGAGAGGGAGAAGGGAAGGGGGGCGCCTAGCCGCCCCTCTGTCTCCACTAAGGCCCATAAGGCCCATTAGTTCCCCCGGGGGGTTCCGGTAACCCTCCGGCACTCTGGTTTTATCCGAAACTTCTTCGGAATATTTCCGGTGTCCGAATATAGTCGTCCAATATATCAATATTTATGTCTCGACCATTTCGAGACTCCTTGTCGTGTCCGTGATCCCAGCTGGGACTCCAAACTATCTTCGGTGCATTAAAACACATAAACTCATAATATCGATCGTCATCGAACGTTAAGCGTGCGGACCCTATGGGTTTGAGAACTATGTAGACATGACCGAGACTCACTTCCGGTCAATAAGCAATAGCGGAACCTGGATGCTCATATTGGTTCCTACATATTCTACGAAGATCTTTATCGGTCAAACCGCATAACAACATACATTGTTCCCTTCGTCATCGGTATGTTACTTGTCCGAGATTCGATCGTCGATATCTCAATACCTAGTTCAATCTCGTTACCGGCAAGTCTCTTTACTTGTTCTGTAATGCAACATGTCATAACTAACTCATTAGTCACATTGCTTGCAAGGCTTATAGTGATGTGCATTATCGAGAGGGCCCAGAGATACCTCTCTGACAATCGGAGTGACAAATCCTAATCTCGATCTATGCCAACTCAACAAACACCATCAGAGACACCTGTAGAGCATCTTTATGATCACCCAGTTACGTTGTGACGTTTGATAGCACACTAAGTGTTCCTCTGGTATTCTGGAGTTGCATAATCTCATAGTCATAGGAACATGTATAAGTCATGAAGAAAGCAATAGCAACAAACTAAACGATCATAGTGCTAAGCTAATGGATGGGTCTTGTCCATCACATCATTCTCTAATGTTGTGATCCCGTTCATCAAATGACTACACATGTCTATGGCTAGGAAACTTTTAACCATCTTCGATTAACGAGCTAGTCAAGTAGAGGCATACTAGGGACACTCTATTTGTCTATGTATTCACACATGTATCAAGTTTCCGGTTAATACAATTCTAGCATGAATAATAAACATTTATCAAGATATAAGGAAATACAAATAACAACTTTATTATTGCCTCTAGGGCATATTTCCTTCAAACATGTTGGAGGATCCATGGCAATATAACTTCTATTCGGATATAAGGGAACATAACACATTATGTTGTCTTCCTTCTCCAACATCAACTTATTAGCATATAATATTTTAATGAGTGCTCACAATCACAAAAGATGTCATTTATATGTGAAATGTAGCGACCCGACCTCAAACGGTCAAGTCTCTGTGCTTCAGTGTCATCCCTGGATCGGTAATGCTGACACACACAGTACTCGAGGATTTATAACAGAGTAGCAATCACACACTTATTACATCAAATGTCTCAAAAGAGAACTTATTACAATAAATATGGCTTAAGGCCATCTAATATGATAACAATGGAAGGCTTGGAAGATAAAGTGAGTCCATCAACTCCAACGACATAGCTGAGCTGCACGGCAACGACCTAATGAACCTTACTCCTCGTCTGAAAAGTCTGCAACATAATACGCTGCAGCCCGAAAACGGGTCAGCACATGGAATATGCTGGCGAAGTAACACAGTAGAGCAAGAACAGAATAATGCTATCACTACATGCATATTTGGCTGGTGGAAAGCTCTATGGTTATAGTTTTTGCGAAAAGCCAATTTTTCCCTACAACAAAGGAATAAATTTTATTTAGCCATCATGGTAGTTGAAACATCATTGAGAAGGTTCCTCCAACTCAATCCCAATTAAAGTAGTTAACAACCCAACAATATTATTTAATAGTGATGAGATACTAAGGATACTCCAAGTACTAGATACTCAAGATGTCCATAACCGGGGACACAGCTAACCATGATTAGTTTATACACTCTGTAGAGGTTTGCGCACTTTTCCCCACAAGACTCGATCTCCTCCGTTGGATTTCTCGCACTACATGGTGTTTGAGAAACGGATGACCGAGACACAGTCTTTCAAAAGCATTAACCCCTTACTCCGGGCAGACCATACCAACCTACATCCCACTACCTGCTGATCCACCTCTCCGGGAGGTTCACACAACTTACTCAACTATGCTAGAGCCCATAATAGCTTGTGGCTACACACGGAAGTTTCTAGCATGAAAATATCTAAGTTCCCTTTGAGCCTGGGTGGCGGACCATAGGATTATCACACGGGTACTCCGGGATATCCTAGGACAACACTGGATTCCCCAGGTGCCCTACAAACAATCCACCCAGATGTGTATTCAAGTTGTCACCTTAAGTTGAACCATTAATTAACAATCTCACATCTGTCATGGATTTCACTCACCCAAACCACGTCTACGAGCATAGTATAGCAATATAAGCAATACGTAGAAGTAACTCCCAAGGTTTGAATATAACAGGGCAATAGGTTCTACCTCATCAACTACATCCCAACCCACATGTTAATCACATCCTAATCATGCAATGTTTGAGGATTGGAACTAATGCATAAAAACTGGGTATGAAAGGGATATGATCAAAGTGTTACTTGCCTTGCTGACGATCCGCAAAACCTAGGGACTCGTAGTAGCACGCTTCGCACTCCGGGTGTTCTATCGCTAACAAACAATAGCATACATAAGCAATCAAGCAAAGGAACACGAGTAAATCTCAAATAAGAAGATCTAACCAGAAAGTTCAACTTAAGAACTCCAGTTTGCGAAAAGAATCAAATCAAACGGAGCAACGAAACTCAAACTGCGAAAGAAACAAGATCCGTTTTACTAATCTGGACAAAGGTCAAATTTTATAGTACCAAAATCTTGTTCAAGTTGATTAAACAGAAAGAGGGTTTCGAGACGAAGATCTAGGCGCTTGAATCGCCTGATTCCGATAAACGAACGAAAAGATAAACTGAAACGAAATCGGATCAGAAATCGTGATTGAAATAATCGCGGAAAATCTGAGAAAAAGAAAACTGACAAACAGGCTAACGAACGAACGTTCGTTGTCTGTAACTAATGAGCGAAAGCCATTCTTTAAAACGAAGGTACGGACAAACATCTGCAAAGTAACTAAACCGAGAAAAAATGGCGAACTGATCTAAAAAAATGAACTAGGGTTTCTAAAAAAACTGGATCGGTTTTTAAAATAAAACCGAACGAACGGCGGCAGCGGCGTATACCTCCGGCGGCTTCCGCGGCGGCGCGACGAGGCGGGGAAGCGTGGGGCGGCGGGGTGCGGCGTGTGGCGGCGGCGACGGTGCAAGGCGGCGGGGCGGGCGGCTTGCGGCGACGGTGGCGCGGCTTTTCGGGGCCCCAGGGGGGCCGACTCGGCTTATAAGAGGGGGGGTGGTGGCTTGGGGAAGGGGGCGGGGTGGCGTGGCCAACTCGGCCACGGCGATCGCGGTCTCCGAGTGGGAGACGGCGGCGCGGGGAGGCAGGCTGGCGGCCTGGCTTTGCTGGGCCTCGGCCTAGTCGGGCACTGAGAAGTTTTTTTCTAAAATAATTTCGCCGGAACTAAAATAAATCCTAGAAAATAAAATAAAAATCTAAAAATGCCAAAACAAATTTTCACCGTCTAAATAAAATATTTAGAACAGGATGAACATTTTCTTGGCCCTAAAATGCAACTTTGAAAAACGTGCAATTTTTCTAATGCAAATAAAATAGCAATAAACTCTGAATAAAATCAAATATTTGATTTTAATATTTTTCCTCCAATATGTCATTTATTTTGGAGAAGTCATATTATCTCCTCTCATATATTTTAATTTGAAATATTTTTGGAGAGAAAAATAATTAAAACCAAAATCCTCGTTTCATATTTGATAAAATTCAAATATGAAAACAAAGAAATCCCCAACTCTCTCCGAGGGTCCTTGAGTTGCTTAGGTTTTTGAGGATTGAGAAACGAAATGCAGTAAAATATGATATGCATGAATGATCTATGTATGACATTCCAAATTGAAAATTTGTGATGTTACAAACCTACCCCCCTTAAGATGAATCTCGCCCTGGAGATTCGGGTTGGCTAGAGAATAGGTGTGGGTGGTCTTTGCGAAGATCATCCTGTCGTTCCCAGGTGGCTTCATCCTCGGTATGGTGGCTCCACTGAACTTTACAAAACTTGATAACCTTGTTGCGGGTGAATCGGCTGGCAAATTCAAGAATCCTGACTGGCTTTTCCTCATAGGTCAAATCACTGTCCAACTGAATCGCCTCCAAGGGTACTGTATCTCTTAACAGTATATTGGCCATCTCAGCATGACACTTCTTCAGCTGTGAAACATGAAATACATCATGAACTCCTGACAGTCCTTCAGGTAACTCCAACTTGTAGGCAACTTCTCCCATACGTTCCAAAATTCGATACGGTCCTACAAATCTCGGGGCTAACTTTCCCTTAACTCCAAAACGTTTCACTCCTCGCAGGGGTGACACTCGCAGATATGCTCTTTCTCCAATTTCATAGGTTATTTCCTTGTGTTTCAAATCTGCATAACTCTTCTGCCTAGACCGAGCTACCTTCAGTCTATCTCGGATCAACTTAACCTTTTCTTCAGACTCCTTGATCAAATCTGGTCCAAATAACTATCGGTCTCCAACTTCATCCCACATCAACGGTGTTCTACACCTTCATCCATACAGGGCGTCAAACGGGGCCATCTTCAAGCTGGCTTGGTAGCTATTGTTGTATGAGAACTCCGCGTAGGGAAAATTGTCATCCCAACTAGATCCATAATCTAGCGCACAGGCCCTCAACATGTCCTCCAGAATCTGGTTGACTCTCTTGGTCTGTCCATCAATCTGCGGGTGGAATGCTGTACTGAACTCCAACCTTGTCCCCAAAGTTTGGTGCAGCTGATGCCAAAACTTTGAAGTAAACTGTGTTCCTCTATCTGATACAATTGTCCTCGGAACTCCATGCAGACATACGATCGTGGTCATATATATCTTGGCCAACTTTGCACTTGTATAGGTGGTTTTCACTAGGATAAAGTGAGCTACTTTGGTCAAGTGATCACCTACTACCCATATAGAATCATATCTTGATTTGGTCCTGGGTAATCCGGTGATAAAATCCATGCCAAGTTTATCCCACTTCCATTCAGGTATCGGCATGGGCTGTAACAATCCTGCTGGCTTTTGATGCTCAGCCTTCACTCTCTAACATACATCACATACGACTACATACTCTGCAATATCCTTCTTCATACCAGTCCACCAGAAACGTTCCTTCAAATCCAAATACATCTTGGTGTTTCCGGGGTGTATCGAGTATGGTGAGTCATGAGCCTCCTGAAGTATTAACTTCTTGATCTCTATGTTATTGGGCACATAGACACGATCCTCAAACCATAAGGTGTCGTGCTCATCCTCACGAAAACCTTTGGCCCTTCCTTCGCTCATTTTCTCTTTTATCTCGGCAATATCTTTGTCCTCCTTCTGAGCTTCTCGAATCTTTCCTAACAATGTAGACTGAACCTCCATTGTTGCAAAAAAACCTCTAGGAACAATCTCCAATCGAAGTTCCCTGAGATCCTCTGCTAACTCCTTTGGCAATCCCGTGCTCACTAGGGTATTAGCATAACTCTTCTGACTCAAAGCGACGGCTACGACATTGGTCTTGCCTGGATGATAGTGAAGCTTCATGTCATAATCCTTTATAAGCTCCAACCATCTCCTCTGCCTAAGGTTCAACTCCTTCTGTGTGAAAATGTACTTCAAACTCTTATGATCCGTGTACACATCACAACGGTTTCCAATAAGATAATGTCTCCAAGTCTTCAACGCATGCACTACGACAGCCAATTCCAAATCATGTGTGGCATAATTCAACTCGTGCGGTTTTAGTTGTCGCGAGGCATATGAAACAACTCTTCTGTCCTGCATAAACACACTTCCAAGTCCTAGGCGAGAGGCATCGCAATACACTTGAAACTCCTTACGTATATCCGGCAGAATCAGCACTGGGGCTGTAGTCAAACATTTTTTTAACTCCTGAAAACTCGCCTCACATTCTTCTGTCCATTTAAATTTGGTATCCTTCTTCAATAACTCCATCATTGGCTTCGCAATTTTGGAAAAATTCTCAATGAATCTCCGATAGTATCCCGCGAGTCCAAGAAAACTGCGGATCTCGCTAACTAAAGTGGGTGCCAACCATTCAGTGACTGACTGAACCTTGGTGGGATCTACTGCTACACCTTCTCCTAATATAACATGTCCAAGGAATCCGACTTCCTTCAACCAAAACTCACATTTGCTGAACTTGGCATACAACTGGTGGTCCCTGAGTTTCTCGAGAACTAAGCGCAAATGCTCTTCGTGCTCCTCCTCATTCTTCGAGTATACCATTATATCATCAATGAACACCACAACAAACTTATCCAAATATTCCATGAACACCTTGTTCATCATGCTCATGAAATAGGCAGGGGCGTTAGTCAGTCCAAACGACATGACCGTATATTCATACAACCCGTACCGTGTGGTGAATGTTGTCTTTGGTATGTCCTTCTCTCGTATCTTCAACTGGTGATATCCAGATCGCAGATCAATCTTTGAAAACACCTTAGCTCCTTGCAGCTGGTCAAACAAATCATTGATCATCGGCAGTGGGTATTTGTTCTTGATCGTCACCTCATTTAACGCGCGATAATCAACAACCATTCTTAGAGACTTATCCTTCTTCTCAACCAAAAGCACTGGGGCTCCCCATGGTGAGGAACTCCGTTGAATGTAACCTTTATCCAATAACTCCTTGATCTGTTTCTTAATCTCCTCCAGATCATTTGCGGGCATCCGATATGGTCGCTTCGATATTGGCCCAGTGCCTGGCAACAATTCTATCAAAAACTCGATGTCTCGGTCCGGTGGCATGCCTGGTAACTCCTCTGAAAAAACATCCGGGTAATCCTTCACTACAAGCACTTCCTCCTGAACAACTCCTGTGAGGGTATTCACTTGGCTACTCCTTGGCGCATGCCTAGATACATACTTAATCCTTTTTCCCTCAGGGGTGGTGAGACAAATTGACTTACTAACACAGTCAATGCTTCCTCCATACTTTGACATCCAGTCCGTGCCTAATATCACATCCAATCCTTGTGACTCCAAGATTATTAGGTCAGACGGAAAAACATGGCTACCAATGGTTAAGGGTATCTGGTTGCACCATCGACTAGCCATATACTCTGGTCCAGGTGAACTCACTAATAGAGGGGTCCTAAGGGTTTGGGTTGGTAGTTTAAACTTATCCACGAATTCCCTTGATATGTATGAGTGCGATGCACCAGTATCAAAAAGAACAAGGGCGGTAAAAGACTTAACCAAAAACTTACCAATAACTGCGTCTGGCTGCTCTTCAACCTCCTCCACGTTAATGTGGTTCACTTGTCCTTTTGTTGAATGGATTGGGCTTCTTTCCAGTGCTCCCATTGCCGTTTCCATTCTTTGCTTCAGGGCACTCTGTGGTATAGTGTCCAGTCTTCCCGCACTTGAAACAAGTAACGTGGCTTAGGTCTCTCTTAGCGGGTGTGGCTGGATTGGAACGGTTCTGATTGTTGCTTGCTCCATTACCATTCCCATTCCTTGGGCCAGTATGATTATGGTTACTTCCTCCATTGTGGGTGTGGCCTCCATGGTTATGAACAAGTCCTCCCAAGTTTGGGGTTAGACGAGGCTTCTGCTGAGCTCCTGAATTATACCTTCCTTGTCCATACTTCCTCTTACGGCTCTCAATCTGCTGCTGCTTCCCTTCAATCATAAGAGCTTTATCTACCAACTCCTGGTAGTTGTTGAATGTTGCCACCATCAACTACATGCTCATCTCATCATTCAGCCCTTCCATAAACTTCTCCTGCTTTGCAGCATCTGTGGCCACATCGTTAGGGGCATAGCGAGATAACTTGCTAAACTCATCTGCGTACTGAGCCACAGTACGGTTCCCCTGGCGTAAGTTGCGAAACTCACGCTTATTCATACTCATAGCTCCAGTTGAGACATGGGCTGTACGAAAAGCTTGTTGAAATTGGTCCCATGTAACAGTGGCTATAGGGTAGGTGACAATGTAATTCTCCCACCATGAGGCTGCTAGTCCATCCAACTGATGGGTGGCAAAACGCACCTTCTCAGCATCTGTACATCCTACAGTGGTTAATTCCCTTCCAATCCCGCGGAGCCAATCATCTGCCACTATCGGCTCAGTGCTACTGGAAAACACCGGCGGCTGCAACCTCAGAAAACGGGCTAAGTTGTCAACTGGTGGTGGTGGCGGTGGGTTGTTGTTGTTGTTGCCTTGGTTCTGAACTAACAATTGCATCAGGGTATTCTGCTGCTGGATCAACTGAGTGAGCTCCGGTGGGAAAGTAAATCTGGGGTCATGTCTCGGAGGCATCTGATGGGTTTAGAGGGGAGAGATTAGAATAGAATGAGGTATAATGAGAAAAACACTACCCATATACACATGAGACAAACACAATCATTTCACTCAATCAATCAAGCAAGGGCATACAATCGATCTAACTATCGTTACAAAAGTGCTCGGACTATACTATATACATGGTGGAATACTACTACTGATGTGGTGGTCTACTAAAAATATTCCTCGGTAGAAGACTCCATGATGTCTGCTCCAGCTTCGTCTTCATAGTCATCATTGCTATCATCAAGGTCCGTGTCGGTGTCGTCAATGATGATGTAGTCCTCCGGGCGAATCTCCTTGGGTTCTTCGTCTTCTCCTCCTGGTGTGGGGTCTCCCATGAATACTCCCAGCTTCCTTTCCAGTTCGTCATTCTTCTCCACTAGTACGACAATTTCCTCTTCATAATCTTCGCGTGTAGCCTTAAGTTCTTCCTCCAGTTCCGTGATCCTTGTCATCGCTTTCTTCAGATCTATCATTCCCGCGCACATCTGGTTCTCCTGGCGACGAATGTGTTGGTTTAACTCCTGGATGAAAGCTGCGATTGATCTATCCTTCCTGGTGCTGATCATCTCCCATTGCTCGTCTCGGCGCCCACAAATCTGATAGATAGTATCCTTAAGCTCCGCATGGTAAACTTCTGCAATGCGTCCCATGGTGATGTGAACTGCCATACTCTTTCCTAGACTCCAGGTTGGTTTATCGAAGGAAAACTCTATGGGCTTAGTGACTGGCGTGAATGTCCTTCCTAGAACTTGAACTTGAATCATCCATCGCTCCTCTTCTGGTAATGTGGCATTGTAAGTCCCGGTGAAGCTTGGTATTCCAATGTTCAGGTACTCAGTGACTTCCTTCAAGTGTCGTCCAAAAGGTGCTTCTTCATCCGGTTGTGCAAACTTGTTCCTTGTGTCCGCCAACCTAAAGAGTAGAAAATGGAGAGGAGTCAGAAATGAGAAGAGAGTAGTGATCTAGGGCTTTAGCTTAGTGGTCATGTCCTACACTCAGCATGTGTTCTGATACCATCTTGTAGCGACCCGACCTCAAACGGTCAAGTCTCTATGCTTCAGTGTCATCCCTGGATCGGTAATGCTGACACACACAGTACTCGAGGATTTATAACAGAGTAGCAATCACACACTTATTACATCAAATGTCTCAAAAGAGAACTTATTACAATAAATATGGCTTAAGGCCATCTAATATGATAACAGCGGAAGGCTTGGAAGATAAAGTGAGTCCATCAACTCCAACGGCATAGCTGAGCTGCACGACAATGACCTAACGAACCTTACTCCTCGTCTGAAAAGTCTGCAACATAATATGTTGCAGCCTGAAAACGGGCCAGCACATGGAATATGCTGGCAAAGTAACACAGTAGAGCAAGAACAGAATAATGCTATCACTACATGCATATTTGGTTGGTGGAAAGCTCTATGGTTATAGTTTTTGCGAAAAGCCAATTTTTCCCTACAATAAAGGAATAAATTTTATTTAACTATCATGGTAGTTGAAACATCATTGAGAAGGTTCCTCCAACTCAATCCCAATTAAAGTAGTTAACAACCCAACAGTATTATTTAATAGTGATGAGATACTTAGGATACTCCAAGTACTAGATACTCAAGATGTCCATAACCAGGGACACGGCTAACCATGATTAGTTTATACAGTCTGTAGAGGTTTGCGCACTTTTCCCCACAAGACTCGATCTCCTCCGTTGGATTTCTCACACTACATGGTGTTTGAGAAACGGATGACCGAGACACAGTCTTTCAGAAGCATTAACCCCTTACTCCGGGCAGACCATACCAACCTACATCCCACTACCTGCTGATCCACCTCTTCGGGAGCTTCACACAACTTACTCAACTATGCTAGAGCCCATAATAGCTTGTGGCTGCACACGGAAATTTCTAGCATAAAAATATCTCAGTTCCCTTTGAGCCTGGGTGGCGGACCATAGGATTATCACACGGGTACTCTGGGATATCCTAGGACAACACTGGATTCCCCAGGTGCCAACAAACAATCCACCCAGATGTGTATTCAAGTTGCCACATTAAGTTGAACCATTAATTAACAATCTCACATCTGTCAGGGATTTCACTCACCCAAACCACGTCTACAAGCATAGCATAACAATATAAGCAATACGTAGAAGTAACTCCCAAGGTTTGAATATAACATGGCAATAGGTTCTACCTCATCAACTACATCCCAACCCACATGTTAATCACATCCTAATCATGCAATGTTTGAGGATTGGAACTAATGCATAAAAACTGAGTATGAGAGGGATATGATCAAAGTGTTACTTGCCTTGCTGACGATCCGCAAAACCTAGGGACTCGTAGTAGCATGTTTCGCACTCCGGGTGTTCTATCGCAAACAACAATAGCATACATAAGGAATCAAGCAAAGAAACGCGAGTACATCCCAAATAAGAAGATCTAACCAGAAAGTTCAACTTAAGAACTCCGGTTTGCAAAAAGAATCAAATCAAACGGAGCAACGAAACTCAAACTACGAAAGAAACAAGATCCGTTTACTAATCTAGACTAAGGTCAAATTTTTACAGTACCAAAATCTTGTTCAAGTTGATTAAACAGAAAGAGCGTTTCGAGACGAAGATCTAGGCGCTTGAATCGCCTGACTCCGATAAACGAGTAAAAAGATAAACTGAAACGAAAATCAGATCAGAAACCGCGATTGAAATAATCGCGGAAAATCCGAGAAAAAGAAAATTGACGAACAGGCTAACGAACGAACGTTCGTTGTCTGTAACTAACGAGCGAAAGCTATTCGTTAAAACGAATGTATGGACGAATGTCCGCAAAGTAACTAAACCGAGAAAAACCGGCAAACCGATCTAAAAAAACGAACTAGGGTTTCTAAAAAACCGGATCGGTTTTTAAAATAAAACCGAACGAACGGCGACGGCGGTGTATACCTCTGGCGGCTTCCGCGGCGGCGCGGCAAGGTGGGGCAACGTGGGGCGGTGGGGTGCGGCGTGCGGCGGCAGCAGCGGCAAGCGGCGGCGTGCGGCGGCGGTGGCAGCAACGGCGAGCGACGGTGGCGCGGCTTCGGGGCTCCAGAGGGGCCCCGGGTCGGCTTATAAGAGGGGGTGGTGGCTTGGGGAAGGGGGCGGGGTGGCGGGGCCGACTCGGCCACAACGAGCGGCGGTGGCGGTCGCGGTCTCTGGGTGGGAGACGGCGGCGCGGGGAGGCGGGCCGGCGGCCTGGCTCGGCTGGGCTTCTGCCCAGTCGGGCGCTGAGAAGTTTTTTTTAAAATAATTTCGCCGGAACTAAAATAAATCCTAGAAAATAAAATAGAAATCTAAAAATGCCAAAACAAATTTTCACCGTCTAAATAAAATATTTAGAACATGATGAACATTTTCTTGGCCCTAAAATGCAACTTTAAAAAACGTGCAATTTTTCTAATGCAAATAAAATAGCAATAAACTCCGAATAAAATCAAATATTTGATTTTAATATTTTTCCTCCAATATTTCATTTATTTTGGAGAAGTCATATTATCTCCTCTCATATATTTTAATATGAAATATTTTCGGAGAGAAAAATAATTAAAACCAAAATCCTCGTTTCAATATTTGATAAAATTCAAATATGAAAACAAAGAAATCCCCAACTCTCTCCGAGGGTCCTTGAGTTGCTTAGGTTTTCGAGGATCGAGAAACGAAATGCAATAAAATATGATATGCATGAATGATCTATGTATAACATTCCAAATTGAAAATTTGGGATGTTACATGAAACCTCTCTTTCTTTATTACTTCCTATTAATTGCAACAATGACCAATACTATATTTTGTCAACTCTCAACAAATTTCATGCATCATACTTCTTATAAGTGAAGTCATCACTCCTCATAAGATTATTATATAATCTTTTATTTCTTTTATTCTTTTTTCTTTTCCAAGATCAAAGCAAGAAAGCAAAGCCCTTAACTCAAAACTAATCTTTATTATATAACTCTGGCACTCGATTACATAGATAGAACACAAAGCAAAACTCAAAGACTAGATCATATTAAAACTTTTATTCTACTAGATCAATATTTAACCAGAAGGATCGAACTAAGGTAGATGATAAAGATAAATATGTGATGGTGATACGATACCGGGGCACCTCCCCCAAGCTTGGCACAAGCCAAGGGGAGTTCCCATACCCATGTACTCAAGTCCCCTTCGGAGGTGGTGGTGATGATGTTGATGATGTGGCGGCAAGCTTCTCCAGCTTAAATTTGAGGGTGAACCTTTCCTCCCTAGAGTCATCATTTTCTTGCTCAAGCTTCAATATCTTTCTGCATAATGCCGCCTTACTTTCCTGCAGAAAACGGGACGGGATAAATTGAACCTTAGATTTGCTTGATCCATTCGAAAGGCTTGACTTCTTGAACTCCACTTGCATATCCCCTGGTTGAGGTAGGGGGACATCGTCTCTCTCTGAGCTTGCATCTTTTGCCTCCTCTGGGTAGGAATCTTCCTCCTCATTCATGGACCATAGGTAGGGATAAATCTCCCCAAAGATCTTTGGATCCGCGGTATAATGGGAAACATAGCTCTCTCCATGTGAATCTTGCGATGACATGCTTTCAGATCTGTCAGAAAAATAGCTCAAAACAATAACAAACGATATTGTCGTAATACAGTGGTCAAAACCTTCAGGAGATTATATAGTGGATTCTTACCGTGGAAAACAAGTATTCTGGGATAAAACGGAGTCCAGAGGGCACACGAGGTGGCCACAATCTTGGGAGGCGTGCCTAGAGGGGTGGGCGCGCCCCCAGGCTTGTCGCCTGCTTGTGCACTTTTCGGACTACTTTTTATTTTCCTAATTTTTTAAATATTCCAAAATGGAGTAAAATTGCTTTTCGAAAACTTTAGGAGTTGGTTTACTTACCGTATCACATACTTATTCCTTTTCAGGGTTCTGGCGCGTGATGGAAGGTTTCCCTTATGTACTCCTCCGGTGTTATGGTATGAATAATATTAGTTTCAACATTTATGGGAGTACCTGAGATATAATGTTTGATTCTTTGCCCATTCACCACCTTCATGTTGTTGCGCTCGACATTGTTGATCTTGATGGCACCGGAACGATAAACTTCTTCGATAATGTAAGGGCCTTCCCATTTGGAGAGAAGTTTTCCTACAAAAAATCTTAGCCGAGAGTTGTATAGCAAGACATGATCACCCACATTAAATTCCCGCTTTTGTATTCTTTTGCCATGTCATCTTTTAACTTTTACTTTGAACAGTTTAGCATTTTCATAGGCTTGGGTTCTCCATTTACCAAGTGAGATAATGTCAAATAACCTTTTCTCACCAGCAAGTTCGAAATCATAGTTGAGTTCTTTAATTGCCCAATAAGCTTTATGTTCTAATTCAAGAGGTAAGTGACACGCTTCCCCATAAACCATTTTATATGGAGACATACCCATAAATTTTTTATAAGCATTTCTATAAGCCCATAGTGCATCATCAAGTTTCTTAGACCAATTCTTCCTAGATCTATTAACAGTCTTTTGCAAGATCAATTTTATTTCTCTATTACTTCATTCTACTTGACCACTAGACTCAGGATGATATGGAGATGCAATTCTATGGTTAACGTCATACTTAGCAAGCAATTTACGGAAAGCACCATGAATAAAGTGTGAACCACCATCAGTCATTAAATATCTAGGGACTCCAAACCTCGGGAAAATAACTTCTTTAAGCATTTTAATAGAAGTGTTGTGATGAACACTACTAGTTGGAATAGCTTCTACCCACTTAGTAACGTAATCAACATCAACCAAAATATGTGTATACCCATTAGAGGAAGGAAAATGTCCCATATAATGAAATCCCCAAACATCAAATGGTTCAGTAACAAGTAAATAATTCATAGAAATTTCCTGATGTCTACTTATATTACCAATTCTTTGACATTCATGACAAGACAAGACAAATTTACGAGCATCTTTGAAGAGAGTAGGCCAATAAAAACTAGAATGTAGTACCTTGTGTGCAGTTCTGTCTCCAGCATGGTGTCCTCTGTAAGCCTTGGAGTGACACTTGCATAGGATTTGTTCCTGTTCAAGCTCAGGTGTACAACGTCTAATAACACCATCTACTCCTTCTTTATAAAGGTGAGGGTCATCCCAGAAGTAATGTCTTAAATCATAGAAAATGTTTTCTTTTGTTGGTATGTGAAACTCAGTGGTATAAATTTAGCAACAATAAAATTAGCATGGTCTACATACCATGGGGTACTACGAGAAGCATTTATGATAGATAATTGTTCATTGGGAAAGCTATCGTCAATAGGTAGTGGGTCATCAAGAATATTTTCTAACCTAGACAAGTTGTCGGCTATGGGGTTCTTAGCTCCTTTCCTATCAATAATATGTAAAGCAAATTCTTGTAGCATGAGAACCCATCTAATAAGCCTATGTTTAGCATGTTTATTTTCCATAAGGCATTTAATAGCAGCATGATCAGTGTGAACAATTACTTTGGAATCAACAATGTAAGATCTGAATTTGTCACAAGCGAACACAACTGCTAAAAATTCTTTTTCAGTAGTGGCATAATTTCTTTGAGCACTATCCGAAGTTTTTCTACCATAATGGATGACATTTAATTTCTTATCAACTCTTTGTCCTAGAACAGCACCAACCGCATAATCACTAGCATCACACATAATTTCAAAGGGTAGGCTCCAATCAAGTGGTTGAACAATAGGTGCAGAAATTCAGGCTTTCTTAAGGATTTCAAATACTTCTACACAATAATTATAAAAAACAAATGGAACATCTTTTTGCAAAAGATTAGTGAGAGGCCTAGAAATTTTAGGGAAGTCTTTGATAAACCTCCTATAGAAACCAACATGACCAAGGAAACTTCTTATACCTTTGATATCTTTAGGACACAACATTTTTTTAATAGCATCAACTTTAGCTTTATCAACTTCAATACCTCGTTCGGAGATTTTATGCCCCAAGACAATACCTTCATTAACCATAATGTGGCACTTCTCCAAATTCAAGACAAGATTAGTTTCTTCACATCTCTGCAAAACTCGATAAAGAAGTTCCGTAGACGGAAAAATAATCCATGAAAACCTCAATCATCTTTTCACAAAAGTCAGAGAATATAGTAGTCACACATCTTTGAAAGGTAGCAGGTGCATTGCATAAACAAAAAGGCATACATCTATAAGCCAAAGTACCAAAAGGGCATGTAAAAGCAGTTTTTTCTTAATCCTCTTGTGACGCATGTATTTGGGAAAAACCAGAGTCTAGAAAGCAGAAATGTGTATGTTTTGATAGTCTTTCTAGCATTTCATCAATGAAAGGTAGAGGATAATGATCTTTCCTTGTAGCGTTGTTTAGTTTTCTAAAATCAATTACCATTATATAACTTGTGATAATTCTTTGTGGGATCAATTTATTTTTATCATTAGGAACTACAGTGATACCTCCCTTCTTAGGGGCACAATGGACAAGACTTACCCATCTACTATCAGCAATAGGATAGATTATACCTGTTTCCAGAAGCTTTAATATTTCATTTCTTACCACTTCTTTCATCTTTGGATTTAACCGTTACTGGTGATCAACAACTGGCTCAGCATCATGTTCCATATTAATGTTATGTTGAGATAGAGT
Organism: Triticum urartu; assembly: GCF_003073215.2. NCBI lineage: Eukaryota > Viridiplantae > Streptophyta > Magnoliopsida > Poales > Poaceae > Triticum > Triticum urartu. The sequence continues at coordinate 417,781,522 of NC_053024.1, forward strand.
GGGACTAATGCCCTTAAGATCAACAAGAGTATATCCAATAGCGGCACGGTGCTTCCTCAAAGTTTTCAATAATCTCTTTTCTTCATGATCTTAAAGGTTAGCACTAATAATAACAGGATATATCTTCTTTTCATCAAGATAAGCATATTTCAGAGTATCAGGTAATTGTTTAAGCTCAGACACAGGATCACTCTCGGGAGGAAGAGGGTCCCCAAGGGTCTCAACAATCAAATTGTGTTTCAAAACAGGCGTTTGTTTAAAGAATACCTCATCTATTTCATTTCTTTCATTCATATGCATATCATTTTCATGGTCTAGCAAATATTGTTCTAAATGATCGGTAAGAGGCACGACAATAAAAGCAAGACCAATAATTTCATCCTCACTAGGCAATTCTTTATCATGGGGTTGTCTACGAAATTTGGAGAAATTAAACTCATGAGACACATCACCAAAACTTACACTAACCGTTTCTTTCTCATAATCTATCTTAGCATTAGCAGTGCTTAAGAAAGGTCTACCAAAATAATGGGACAAAAATCATGTTGGGGGGAACCAAGAACTAGAAAATCAGTAGGGTATTTTATTTTACCACACAAGAATTCAACATCTCTAACAATCCCAAGTGGTGTAATAGTGTCTCCATTAGCAACTTAATAGTAACATCAATGTCTTCTATCTCAGCAGGCGCAATATCATTCATAATTTCTTGATATAAACTAAACGGGATAGCACTCACACTAGCACCCAAATCACATAAGCCATGATAACAATTGTCTCCTATTTTAACAAAGACAACAGGCATGCCAACAACAAGTCTATGTTTATCTTTTTCATTGGGTTTAGCAATTCTAGTGGCTTCATCACAAAAATAAATAACATGCCCATCAATATTTTCAGCCAAGAGATCTTTAACCATAGCAACATTAGGTTCAACTCTAAGTTTTTTCAGAGGGTGTAGGTGTTCTTATATAACTCTTACGAATGACAGCTGAAGCTTAGCATGTTATTTTATCCTAACAAAAAAGTGGTTTCTCAATACAAGGAGTAGGAATAAGAGGATCAACATTACAAGCAGTGATTTATTCTCTAGCTTCAATGGGTTCTACTATTTTTACTTAAATGGGATGGTGATATTTAAACCAATTCTCCTTAGAGAGATCAACGTGAGTAGCAAATGATTCGGAGAAAGAAGCTACTATCTTAGAGTCAAGCCCATATTTAGTGCTAAAATTATGAAAAGCATCGGTATCCATAAAAGATTTAAACACAATCAAACTCAAGCTTTATACCTGACTCCTTACCTTTGTCGAGCTCCCAATCTTCAGAGTTATGTTTAATTCTTTCCAAGAGATCCCATTTGAATTCAATAGTATTCTTCGTAAAAGAACCAGTACAAGAAGTATCGAGCATGGATTGATCATTACAAGAAAGCCGAGCATAAAAATTCTGAATGATAATTTCTCTTGAGAGTTCATGATTTGGGCATGAATATAAAATTGACTTGAGACTCCCCCAAGCTTGAGAGATACTTTCTCCTTTAAGAGGCCAAAAATTATATATATAATTCCGATCACGATGAACCAGATGCATAGGATAAAACTTCTGATGAAATTCCAATTTCAATCGGTTGTAATTCCAAGCTCCAATATCATCACGTAGCCTATACCATGTCAATGCATTTCCCTTCAAAGATAAAGGGAAGACCTTCTTCTTTACTTCATCTCCAGTTAAATCTGCAAGCTTAAATAATCCACAAACTTCATCCACATAGATTAGATGCATATCAGGATGTAGCGTTTGATATGTCTCCAATGTATATTAATTTTCGATTGCTCCATGCTATATTATCTACTGTTTTGGACATTATTGGGCTTTATTATCCACTTTTATATTATTTTGGGACTAACCTATTAACCGGAGGCCCAGCCCAGAATTGCTGTTTTTTGCCTGTTTTAGGGTTTCGAAGAAAAGGAATACCAAACGGAGTCCAAACGGAATGAAACCTTCGGGAATGTGATTTTCTCAACAAACAAGACCCGTGAGACTTGGACCCTACGGCAAGACACAAAAGAGGAGGCCACGAGGTAGGGGGCGCGCCCACCCCCACCAAGCGCGCCCTCCACCCTCGTGGGCCCCCTGTTGCTCCACCGACGTACTCCTTCCTCCTATACATACCTACGTACCCCCAAACGATCAGATACAGAGCCAAAAACCTAATTCCACTGCTGCAACTTTCTGTATCCATGAGATCCCATCTTGGGGCCTGTTCCGGAGCTCTGCCGGAGGGGGCATCGATCACGGAGGGCTTCTACATCAACACCATAGCTCCTCCGATGAAGTGTGAGTAGTTTACCTCAGACCTACGGGTCCATAGTTATTATCTAGATGACTTCTTCTCTCTTTTTGGATCTCAATACAATGTTCTCCCCCTCTCTTGTGGAGAACTATTCGATGTAATCTTCTTTTTGCGATGTGTTTTTTGAGACCGATGAATTGTGGGTTTATGATCAAGTCTATCTATGAACAATATTTGAATCTTCTCTGAATTCTTTTATGTATGATTGGTTATCTTTGCAAGTCTCTTCAAATTATCAGTTTGGTTTGGCCTACTAGATTGATCTTTCTTGCAATAGGAGAAGTGCTTAGCTTTGGGTTCAACCTTACGGTGTCCTTTCCCAGTGACAGTAGGGGCAACAAGGCACATATTGTATTTTTGCCATTGAGGATAACAAGATGGGGTTTTCATCATATTGCATGAGTTTATCCCTCTACATCATGTCATCTTGCTTAAGGCATTAATCTATTTTTAACTTAATACTCTAGATGCATGCTGGATAGCGGTCGATGAGTGGAGTAATAGTAGTAGATGCAGGCAGGAGTCGGTCTACTTGTCTCAGACGTGATGCCTATATACATGATCATACCTAGATATTCTCATAACTATGCTCAATTTTGTCAATTGCTCAACAGTAATTTGTTCACCCACCGTAGAATACCTATGCTCTCGAGAGGAGCCACTAGTGAAACCTATGGCCCCGGGGTCTATCTTTATCATATTAATCTCCTACTACTTAGTTATTTCCTTTGCTCTTTACTTTGCCTTTATTTTAGTTTGCATCTTTATCACAAAAATACCAAAAATATTATCTTATCATATCTATTAGATCTCACTCTCGTAAGTGGCCGTGTAGGGATTGACAACCCCTATTCGCGTTGGTTGTGAGGATTTATTTGTTTTGTGCAGGTATGAGGGACTCGCGCGTAGCCTCCTACTAGATTGATACCTTGGTTCTTAAAAACTGAGGGAAATACTTACGCTACTTTGCTGCATCATCCCTTCCTCTTCGGGGAAAACCAACGCAGGGCTCAAGAGGTAGCAAGAAGGATTTCTGGCGCCGTTGCCAGGGAGGTCTATGCAAAAGTCAATATACCAAGTACCCATCACAATCCCTATCTCCCGCATTTAATTATTTGCCATTTTCCTCTCGTTTTCCTCTCCCCCACTTCACCCTTGCCGTTTTATTCACCCTCTCTTTTCCTTTCGCCCTTTTTCCGTTTGCTTTAATGTCTTACTTGGCTCGTTTGCTTGTTTTGTTGGAATAGTTGTGTATTTATTACTAAACAGAGAACCTAAACATCTATGGATCCTCATCCGCTTGCTAACCTTTTTAAGAGATCAAATTATGATGAACCAAGTTTTGTGCACTAGATTATCTTTATGAAGTTTTGCTTGAAATTCGTGAATCTGAAAATTGTGATAAAATACTTTATGGAGTGATTCATGATGAATCTTTGAATAAAAAGCATGATTGCAATGATGATAGTATAAACTCTATTAATGTCAATTATGCTAATAATATGCAAAACCCTAAGCTTGGGGATGCTAGTTTTGCTATGCCTACTACTTGCTGCAATGATCATGATTGGGGTGATTCTTCTTTTAATCTTGAAAATTTATTTAAGCCCCATGATGAATATGAGATTGATAATAGTGTTTGCAATATTATTGAAAGTGGGTTTGGAGAAGTCATGACTTTAGTGAATGTTAATCCCACTATTTTGGAAGAGTGTCAACTTTGCATGCATGTGGATCGTGTTGAAAATATTTTATGTGATAGATATTTTGTTTAATTTGCTTATGATCCTATATGTAATCATTATGAGAGAGGGAAATATGGTGGTAGAAATTTTCATGTTACTAAATTACCTCTCGTTATGTTGAGATTACTATTGTTTCTTTCCTCTTCCTTGCATATGCTAGGTTTTGCTTGCCATGATAATTTGTTTGCCTATAAGATGCCTATGCATAGGAAGTATGTTAGACTTAAATGTGTTGGTCACATGCTTTATGATGCTCTCTTTGCGCTTCAATTCTTGTCTTTCATGTGAGCATCATTGAAATTATCAATGCCTAGCTAAAAAGGCTTTAAAGAAAAGCGCTTGTTGAGAGTCAACCCAATATTTTTCCTTGCTGTTATTCAATAAATAATTTATATAGCCTCTGTTTTGGTTGTGTTTTTTTGTTTAATTAGTGTTTGTGCCAAGTAGAACCATTGGGAAGACTTGGGGAAAGTCTTGTTACACTTGCTGTAAAAAACAGAAACTTTAGCGCTCACGAGAACTGCTGCCATTTTTATTTGGAAAGTTCTATTTAGTTAATTCGTTTTGCATATTATTAATAGATAAATTACGCACGTCCAGAAATTTATTTTAGTATTTTTGGGGTTCCAGATCTTGCGCTAGCTACAGATTACTACAGACTGTTCTGTTTTTGACAGATTCTGTTTTTCGTGTGTTGTTTGCTTATTTTGATGAATCTATGGCTAGTAAAATAGTTTATAAACCATAGAGAAGTTGGAATACAGTAGGTATAACACCAATATAAATAAATAATGAGTTAATTACAGTACCTTGAAGTGGTCTTTTGTTTTCTTTCACTAACGGAGCTCACGAGATTTTCAACTTTAAGTTTTGTGTTGTGAAGTTTTCAAGTTTTGGGTAAAGATTTGATGGATTATGGAACAAGGAGTGGCAAGAGACTAAGATTGGGGATGCCCATGGAACCCCCAAGATAATATAAGGACACCTAAAATCCAAAGCTTGGGGATGCCCCAGAAGGAATCCCCTGTTTCGTCTACTTCTATCGGTAACTTTACTTGGAGCTTTATTCGCCACATGATATGTGTTTTGCTTGGAGCATCTTGTATGATTTGAGTCTTTACTTTTTAGTTTACCACAATCACCCTTGCTGTACACACCTTTTGAGAGAGCCATACATGATTTGGAATTTGTTAGAATACTCTATGTGCTTCGCTTATATCTTTTGAGTTATGTAGTTTTGCTCTATTACTTCACTTATATCTTTTAGAGCACAGTGGTGGATTTGTTTATAGAAACTATTGATCTCTCATGCTTCACTTAGATTATTTTGAGAGTCTTAAATAGCATGGTAATTTGGTTAAAATCCTAATATGCTTGGTATACAGGATTAATAATAAAACTTTCTTATGAGTGTGTTGAATACTATGAGAAGTTCGATGCTTGATAATTGTTTTGAGATATGAAGATGGTGATATTAAAGTTGTGCTAGTAGAGTAGTTGTGAATTTAAATAATACTTGTGTTAAAATTTGTGATTCCCGTAGCATTCACGTATGGTGAACCGTTATGTGATGAAGTCATAGCATGATTTATTTTTTGATTGTCTTCCTTATGAGTGGTGGTCGGGGACAAGCGATGGTCTTTTTCTACCAATCTATCCCCTAGGAGCATGCGCCTAATACTTTGCTTTGATAACTTGTAGATTTTTGCAATAAGTATATGAGTTCTTTATGACTAATGTTGAGTCCATGGATTATACGCACTTTTCTCACCCTTCCACCTTTGCTAGCCTCTCTAATACCGCGCACTTTTCGCCGGTATCATACACCCACCATATACCTTCCCCAAAACAGCCACCATACCTACCTATTATGGCATTTCCATAGCCATTCCGAGATATATTGCCATGCAACTTTCCACCGTTCCGTTTATTATGACACACTCCATCATTGTCATATTGCTTAGCATGATCATGTAGTCGACATCGTATTTGTGGCAAAGCCACCATTCATAATTCTTTCATACATGTCACTCATGAGTCATTGCATATCCCGGTACACCGCCGGAGGCATTCATATAGAGTCATATTTTGTTCTAAGTATCGAGTTGTAATTGTTGAGTTGTAAGAAAAATAAAAGTGTGATGATCATCATTATTAGAGCATTGTCCCAGTGAGGAAAGGATGATGGAGACTATGATTCCCCCACAAGTCGGGATGAGACTCCAGACTAAAAAAAAGAGAGGCCATAAAAAAAGAGAAAAGACCAAAATAAAAAAAACAAGAGAAAAAGAGAGAAGGGACAATGCTACTATCCTTTTGCCACACTTGTGCTTCAAAGTAGCACCATGATATTCATAGTAGAGAGTCTCTCATTTCGTCACTTTCATATAAGTAGTGGGAATTTTTCATTATAGAACTTGGCTTGTATATTCCAATGATGGGCTTCCTCAAATTGCCCTAGGTCTTCATGAGCAACCAAGTTGGATGCACACCCACTTAGTTTCTTTTTGAGCTTTCATATACCTATAGATCTAGTGCATCCGTTGCATGGCAATTCCTACTCACTCACATTGATATCTATTGATGGGCATCTCCATAGCCCGTTGATACGCCTAGTTGATACGAGACTATCTTCTCCCTTTTTGTCTTCTCCACAACCACCATTCTATTCCACCTATAGTGCTATATCCATGGCTCACGCTCATGTATTGCGTGAAGATTGAAAAAGTTAGAGAACACCAAAAGTATGAAACAATTGCTTGGCTTGTCATCGGGGTTGTGCATGATTTAAATAGTTTGTGTGGTGAAGATGGAGCATAGCCAGACTATATGATTTTGTAGGGATAACTTTCCTTGGCCATGTTATTTTGAGAAGACATAATTGCTTTGTTAGTATGCTTGAAGTATTATTATTTTTATGTCAATATTAAACTTTTGTCTTGAATCTTTCGGATCTGAATATTCATACCACAATTAAGAAGAATTACATTAAAATTATGCCAAGTAGCACTCCGCATCAAAAATTCTGTTTTTATCATTTACCTACTCGAGGACGAGCAGGAATTAAGTTTGGGGATGCTTGATACGTCTCCAACGTATCTATAATTTTTGATTGCTCCATTCTATATTATCTACTGTTTTGGACATTATTGGGCTTTATTATCCATTTTTATATTATTTTTGGGACTAACCTATTAACGGGAGGCCCAGCCCAGAATTGCTGTTTTTTGCCTGTTTTAGGGTTTCGAAGAAAAGGAATACCAAACGGAGTCCAAACGGAATGAAACCTTCGGGAACATGATTTTCTCAACAAACAAGATGTAATGCCCGGATAATCGTGCTACAGTAATCCAACGCTAATCATGCCACGTCACCACGCTTACTGTTGATAATCTACAATTAGTCCAAAACCGAGTCAAATTCAAAAATTAAAATAAAGTTAGATTATAAAAGTTTTCAAAAGTTAAAACAAAAATGTTCCGGCAGTGCCATAATTTGCATATTTAATTATGGTGTAATAAACATATTTTTATAAAGTGCCTAAGTGCTTTAAACTAAATAAAACAGAAAAGAGAAATAAATAAAAAGAAAAAGGGAAAATACAAAACAACAAAAGAAAAAAAGAGAAACCCCCTTCCCCCTGGGCCTCGGCCCAGCAGGCCGGCCCATTCGGCCATAGGCCTAGCCGGCCCAACCCCGCCGCCTTAACCCCCACTCCCCCCAGTCCAACCCTAGCCACCACCCACTCCCCCCCCACTCGCGCCCCCACTCCCCCCTCTCCCCGATCCAGATCGGATCGGGGCACGACCCCGCCGCCTCGTCAACACCCGTCGTCGCCGCCGCCCGGAGATCCTCGGGCCTCGCCGGAGCGTTCCCCCCCTCCGGGCTGCCTCCTCCTCCTCAACAGACTGCGTCCCCTACGTCCGCGTCGTCCCCAGCCCCCGCCTCGAACCCCGCTGCCCATGCCCTGTGACCCGCCGTGAGCCTCACTCCCTCCCCTCTCCCTCACGCGGCACCGACTGCCAGCGCTGCGCGCGCGCCTCACGCTCATCGCCACGGCCACCGCACGCGCGCACCCGTGCGCTGCCCGCGTCCCGGATCTCCCTGCCTCCTCGCTCACCGTGGCCACGTCCACTCCGATGTGCGCGCCCCCGATGCCCCGCTCACGCGCCCGCGTTCGACTGTGCCTGCTCGCACCGAAGCGCGCGCCCTTGGCTCGCTTGCCGGCCCGACCACGCCGCCCCTACTGCTGCAACTGCTGCACCGCGGCCCGCGGGCGTGCTTCCCTGCCGCGCCGCCCGCGCGTTCCCTTTCCTCCCCATCCGCACTTGCCGCGCCACTGCCGTAGTCGCCTGCCGCCCTGCTGACTACGCTCTGCCTCCATCCTTGCTCACGTCCGCCATGGCCGCCCCTGCTCCGTCGTGGCCGTCCCTCCCGCGCTGGCCGCTGCTGCTGCTCTCCAGCGCCTCGCCCGCGCCTCTGCTCGCGCTTGTCACCGTCGCCGCTGCCGCGCCCCACTTGGGCCCTGCCTCGCCAGGCCTCGCCCTCTCTAGTCAGCGCGTCGTGCCGCTCGGTGCTGCGGCTGGACCGGGCGGGTGCCAGTCGGGCTGGCGCCCGGCGCCCAACACCCACTGGCCGCTATGCCCATCACCTATTAGGCCTTCTAGGCCTATGACACGAGGGCCCCACCCCATAGAACGTTTCCAAAAAAGGATTTAAAAAATAAATAAACAAATAAATAAATAATAAATAAAATTAAACTCAATTAATTAATTAAATTAATTAAGTTAATTAATCCTAGTTAATTAATCTAATTAATCTGTTAGTTTAATTAAACAGTAGTTTGTTTAGCCTAAACCCTAATTAAGTCTAAACAGTGTATGACAGGTGGGTCCCACTGGACCCACTGGTTAGGTTGACCAGTCAACTCTGTTGACTGCTAACGTCAGCATGACATCATGCTGATGTTATCAATCCATTTTCGAATTAATTTAAATAATTAATTAAATTCCAGAAAATTAATAAAATCTTTAGAAAATCATATCTTTTAATCCGTAACTCGGATTAAAATATTTTCAACATGAAAGTTGCTCAGAACGACGAGACGAATCCGGATAAGCAGCCCGTTCGTCCGCCACTCATCCCTAGCATAGCGAACCCGCAACTTTCCCCCCTCTGGCTCCTCTGCCCGAAAACACGAAACACCGGGGATACTTTCCCGGATGTTTCCCCCCTTCATCGGTACCACCTCGTACCGCGTTAGGGCACACCTAGCATCACGCTTTGCCATGTCATGCATCGTCATGCATTTGTTTGCATTATATTTATTGTTTCTCCCCCTCGTCTCTCGCTAGACACCGAGACCGACGCCACTGCTACCCAGTACGACTACGGTGTTGACGTCCCCTCTCTCTTGCCAGAGCAACCAGGCAAGCCCCCCTCCTTGATCACCAGATATCGCCTACTCTTCTCTATAGTTCTTGCATTAGAGTAGTGTAGCATGTTACTGCTTCTCGTTAATCCTATTCTGATGCATAGCCTGTCCTTGCTACTACTGTTGTTGCCTTTACCTGCAATCCTAATGCTTAGTATAGGATGCTAGTTTATCATCAGTGGCCATACTTTCTTGTCCGTCTGCCATGCTATACTATCGGGCCGTGATCACTCGGGATGTGATCACAGGTATATACTTATACATAAATACATGCTATAAGTTGGTGACTAAAGATGGGTCGGCTCATAGGAGTACCCGCGAGTGATTCCAATGTTGGGGGCTGAAGGGGCAGGTGGCTCCATCCCGGTAGAGGTGGGCCTGAGTTCCTAAAGGCCCCCGACGGTTACACTATGGCAGAGCAACAAGGCAGGTTGAGACCACCTAGGAGAGAGGTGGGCCTGGACCTAGTCAGCGTCCGTGGTTATTTCAAAATAACACACTTAACAAGATCTTGGTATTTGATCTGAGTCTGGCTACTGGCCTATACGCACTAACCATCTACGCGGGGACAGTTATGGGCACTCGACGTCGTGGTATCAACCGAAGCCTTCGTGACGTCAGCGACTGAGTGGCGCGCGCCGGGTTGGACCGTGTAACGCAACTTCCTTTGTAATGGAGGTTGCTAGGTCTGCTCTCCGGCCGCGTTCACAACGTGCAGGTGTGCAAAGGGCGATGGGCCCAGACCCCCATGCCATAGGATTTAGAACGGCGTGCTGACCTCTCTGTTGTGCCTAGGTAGGCTGCGACGTGTTGATCTTCCGAGGCCGGGCATGACCCTGGAAAGTGTGTTCGGCCAAATGGGATCGAGCGCGTTGGGTTATGTGGTGCACCCCTGCAGGGAAGTTGATCTATTCGAATAGCCATGTCCCTCGGTAAAAGGACGACCCGGAGTTGTATCTTGACCTTATGACAACTAGAACCGGATACTTAATAAAACACACCCTTCTAAGTGCCAGATACAACCGGTGACTGCTCTCTCATAGGGCGACGAAGAGAGGATCATCGGTTAGGAATATGCTATGCGGTGCTACTTGGTGAACTTACCATCTACTCTCTTCTCCTGCTGCAAGATGGAGGTTACCAGAAGCGTAGTCTTCGAAAGGACTAGCTATCCCCCTCTTATTCCGGCATTCTGCAGTTCAGTCCACATATGAGCCTTATTCCAGTTGATACCAATGCATACATATGTAGTGTAGCTCCTTGCTTGCGAGTACTTTGGATGAGTACTCACGGTTGCTTTGCTCTCTTTTCCCCCTTCCTATACCCGATTGCTGCGACCAGACGATGGAGCCCAGGAGCCAGATGCCACTGTTGATGACGACTACTACTACTACTACTACTCGGGAGGTGCCTACTACTACGTGCAGCCCGCTAACGACGACCAGGAGTAGTTTAGGAGGATCCCAGGCAGGAGGCCTGCGCCTCTTTCGATCTGTATCCCAGTTTGTGCTAGCCTTCTTAAGGCAAACTTGTTTAACTTATGTCTGTACTCAGATATTGTTGCTTCCGCTGACTTGTCTATGATCAAGCTCTTGTATTCGAGCCCTCGAGGCCCCTGGCTTGTAATATGATGCTTGTATGACTAATTTTATTTGTAGAGTTGTGTTGTGATATCTTCCCGTGAGTCCCTGATCTTGATCATACACATTTGCGTGTATGATTAGTGTACGATTGAATCGGGGGCGTCACAAGTTGGTATCAGAGCCGACTGCCTGTAGGAATCCCCCTTCCACACTCCTTGGCCAAAGTTGAGTCTAGACATTACAAAAAAACTTTTACTAACATGGCTGTGTGCCTTACGGGCCCACGTCGCCATCTGGGTGGTATTAGGATCTTTTACTCCTCGATCCTTACTCTGGGACTCTGAACTCTCTCCTACTCGGGTTAAACGATTTTACTAACTCTAACACTAGGATCCCGTGACCATGTTCACCCCAAAGTTGGATAAGCCCTAGCTATTCTTTAGAGTAGTATATTGAACATTATCCACACTGTCAGTTGACTCCTTTGAAACATCTTTGTTTTCAGATGGAACCCACGAGACAGGTCGTGTGCCACACGACTTGGTTGAGATGATGACCTATCTGGGTTATCGCTCGCACCCTGAGTACACCGTCTATGAGGAGTATCAGGACTTCAACCAGGAGCAGTACCGTGCCATCATCCACCTCTACTCTCAGGAGTATGACTCCACTACCGTGCTGCACACTGCTCATGGTGTTGGAGTGACTATCGACATGGCGGTCCAGGATGCTGCTTATGCTGCTCTGACACGTCTTCGTGGAGAGTATCAGGAGTTGGACACCTCCCCCTTCAGGCACATTTCTATCGCATCCGATGTTGGTGCGGAGGGATACTACACTGCTGCCTACTCCACCGTCACCCGAGAGCCCTTCTACCATCAGAACCTGGTTCTGCATGCTGATGGGCTGGATAGAGCTAACCAAGCTCTTCGCCACGAGTTGTACACCACCCGTCAGCACCTGTACCGTGCTCTGACGCTATTGCACCCCTCTGTCCGATCTGGTGATCTGTCGTGTTCTGCGATCTACCCTGCCAGGACCGTGATGCCCCAGGGCGTCGGCTGGCCAGAAGTGGGAGGCTACTCTCCTGCACTTGGTCCTCTCCTGCCACCTGCGCATCGGGTTCCGCACCAGAGTATCCGCGGACCCCAGGCTACTCGCGTGGAGGTCTTCCCTTCGCGTCACTACCAGCTGTCAGGCTACACCTACCTCCACAGTTCCTCCTGGGACTGATGTAGGCTTGCTTGTTAGTGTTAGATGCATTCACTGCGAGCCTTCGTGCCGCCTATGATGTTCTTAGTCTGTGTACTGAACTCTGTGTGCCGAACTCTATGCATGTTCACTTTTGTAAGATGTGCCAACTACTATGTAGTATCTATCGTGTTCCTTTCATTATGCATGTTTCATCATGAATGATTCTTGTCCTCGCAATTTCTCAATGTTGAACTACTCTTGTTATATATTAGCAGGATGGTCAGACCAGGTGGTCGTGGTCGTGGTAACCCTCCCCCACCCCCACCTGAGTACATGGCTGGGATGATGCAACAGTTTGAGCTGAATCGCCAGTTCATGGAGAATATTATGGCTCAGTTTCATCGCCCCAATATGAACCAGCAGCCAACCCAAGTGACTCTACAGGATTTCATGCGTCTCAACCCAACTTTGTACCGCAGCTCAACTCAGCCTCTAGATGCTGATGACTGGCTCCGTGACATTACCTATGAGATGGAGTCTGCTGATGTAGCCCCTGCCAGCTATGTCACCTTTGCTTCCTTCTTCCTGAAAGGACCCGCTGCTCAATGGTGGGACAGCCACAGGCGTACTCTGCCGGTTGGAACAATCATCACCTGGCCAGACTTCCAAGCTGCCTTCCGTGCTCGCTTCATTCCTCAGGGAGTCATGGACCGGAAGAAGCGCGAGTTTCGCAACCTCACTCAGGGCAACAAAACTATGGTTGCTTATCAGCGGGAGTTTCTGGATCTGTCCCGCTATGCCGAAGAAGACATTGCAACTGATGCACGCAGACAAGAGAAGTTCCGTGATGGCCTTCAAGCTGATATCAAGCTCGCACTTCTAGTGCATGACTTTGCTGATTTCGCCACCCTGGTGAACAAGGCCATCAATGTCGAAACTGGTCTGCAGGGACACCAGAGCTCTCACAGGCGCAACCGTGACACGGGCTCATCTTCGGGCCCGTCCTCGCAGAAGCGCAGGATATGGATTCTCAATAGCATGTACCAGCCAACTGCACCTGCTCCAAGGCAGTCCTATGCTGCACCACGTCTGCCTCCCCCACCAACTAGGCAACCAAGGCTTCCAGCTCCACCACCCCAAGCTCCTGTTCCCACTCCCAATAATGGTTTGTGCTACATGTGTGGCCAACCTGGTCACCTTGCCAGGAACTGCTATCAGAATCAGAACCAGAATCAACTGGCCCTCCCCACAGCTGGCCGTTGAAGCAACCAGCCTCGCAACAACAATGCCAAGTCTTATGGTCGTGTTCATGCCAACCATGTTGATCTCAATGAAGTTCTAGACCAGCCTGCTACCGTGATGGGTACACTCCTCGTAAATTCAGTACCAACATCTGTTTTATTTGACACAGGAGCATCGCATTCATTCATATCGGCTAAGTTTGCATTCATGCATGGCATTAAATATGAAGAGATGAACCCTGTGATTGTGGTACACACTCCTGCGGGCCAGTGTCAAACCTCTATGGTTAGTCACAACGTTCCCGTTGAAATTGAAGGACTGGAATTCCTTGCCTCTCCCATCGTACTGAATTCCTGTAGCATCGACCTCATTCTGGGAATGGATTGGTTGAAAGTGCATACTGCTTCTATAGTTTGCGCCACTAAGGTCGTCCATCTGCTACACCCTTCTGATGAAATAATTGCTTACCAAGCTCATCTAGTTCAGAACGCCGAGGCACGACTTTATGCCTTGAATGCGTTGAACCCTGCACCACTCGAGGGCATTGAAAACATTCCCGTCGTTCGTTAATTCGAAGACATCTTCCCATAAGAACTTCCAGGGATTCCCCCTGCTAGAGCTGTCGAATTCATTATCGACTTGAAACCAGGCACCACCCCTATAGCCAAACGACCCTACAAGATGCCGCCACATGAAATCATTGAGCTTAAGGAGGAAATCGACAAATCTCTTGTCAAGGGTTTCATTCGCCCAAGTTGCTCTCCTTGGGGAGAACCTTCTCTCTTTCTTAAGAAGAAGGATGGGACAAACCAATTAGTCCAAGACTACCGTCCTATAAACCAAGCTACCATTCAGAATAAATATCCTCTTCCTCGGATCAATGATCTTTATGATCAACTGGCTGGCTCATCAGTGTTCTCCAAACTCGACTTGAGGTTGGGTTACCACCAGATCCGTGTTCGTGAAGAGGACATCCCAAAAACCGCCTTCGTGACTCGGTATGGGTCATACGAGTACACCGTCATGTCATTCAGCTTAACGAATGCTCCTGCCACCTTCTCCCGTCTGATGAACTATATATTCATGGATTACCTCGACAAGTTCGTCGTGGTTTATCTAGATGATATCCTTGTATTTTCCAAGAACAAAGAAGAACATGTTGAACATCTTCGTCTTGTGATGGAAAAGCTTCGAGAGCATCAACTGTATGCTAAGTATTCCAAGTGTGAATTTTGGCTCACCGAAGTAACCTATCTTGGGCATGCCATCTCCAAGGATGGTATTGCCGTCAACCCTGAACGAGTTCAGGCTATTCTCGATTGGACTCCTCCGAAGAATGTCAAGCAAGTCCGAATTTTTCTCGGTCTCGCCAGCTATTGCCGTCGATTCGTCGAGAACTTCTCCAAGATTGCCAGGCCTCTGAATAATCTATTACATAAGGGTGTCAAGTTCGACTAGACAGACAAGTGCCAGGAAAGTTTCCAGGCGCTCAAAGACAAGTTGACTTCTGCCCCCGTGCTTGCTCCATCTGATACTAAGAAGGACTTCGTCATTTACTGCGATGCTTCCCGTCAAGGATTAGGCTGTGTCCTAATGCAAGAGCGCAGAGTGATTGCTTATGCCTCTCGTCAACTGCGCCCTCACAAAGAAAACTACCCAGTTCACGACCTCGAGCTTGCTGCTGTCATTCATGCACTGAAGCAGTGGCGACATTACCTTCACGGTAATCGTTGCGAGATATTCACCGACCACCAAAGTCTGAAGTATCTGTTTACTCAGCCAGATCTGAACCTCCGTCAGCAGAGATGGATGGAGACTATTGCAGACTTTGATGTGGGTATATCCTATACCCCCGGCAAGGCTAATGTAATGGCTGATGCCTTGAGCCGCAAGTCTTACTGCAATCACCTCCAGGTTCACAAAGTTCAGCCCTCGCTTGTCGAAGAATTTAGAAAGCTGAACCTTCATATTGTTCCTCCTGGAGAACTCGCTCCCCCTCCCCCAGAGTTCCAAAAGATGAATCTTCTTGTTGTTACTAAGGGTTCTTTGAATACCCTGGCTGTCGTACCAGATCTCGTAGCTGGTATAAAGACTATTCAAGGTTATGACTCTGAAGTCCATAAGATTAAATGACATCTAGCAGAAGGAAAGCCCTCATTCTTCACTATAACCGATGATGGCGCCTTGTACTTCAAAGGCCGCCTAGTGGTACCATGTTCGAAGAAAACCTAGATAAGACTAAAAGGGTTATGAAAGAAGCTCATGATACGCCTTAGTCCATCCATCCTGGTAGTACAAAGATGTACCAGGATATTCATCAAAGATTCTGGTGGTCTAATATGAAGCAGGACATTGCTCGTTATGTTGCTGAGTGTGATGTTTGCCGCCGTATCAAAGCAGAGCATCAAAGGCCTGCTGGAACTCTGCAACCTATCCCTATTCCTGAATGGAAATGGGACCATGTTGAAATGGACTTCGTCACTGGATTTCCCAAATGACAGAAAGGTAATGATGCTATTCTTGTCGTCATTGACCGGCTTTCTAAAGTTGCACATTTTCTGGCGGTCAAAGAGACAATCACTGCTAGTCAGCTTGCTACTCTCTACATGTCCAGAATTGTTTCACTTCACGCTATTCCACTGGTTATCAGTTCAGACCGTGGCAACTTATTCACTTCAAGATTTTGGGCGAGTTTCCAAGAAGCTATGGGAACTCATCTGTCGTTCAGTACGGCGTTTCATCCTCAGTCACAACGATAGGTTGAACGTGTCAACCAAGTTCTCGAAGACATGCTTCGAGCTTGTGTAATTTCCTTCGGCAAGAAATGGGAGGAATCTCTTCCATATGCCGAGTTCTCTTATAATAATAGCTATAAAGCTAGTCTGAAGATGTCCCCCTTCGAAGTGCTATATGGACGAAAGTGTCGAACCCCTCTGAACTGGTCAGAAACTGGGGAACGTCCACTCTTCGGTCCGGATATTATCCAACAGGCCGAAGAACAAGTTCGCATTATTCGCGAGAATCTCAAGACTGCTCAGTCACGTCAGAAGAGTCAGTATGACCGTCATCACCAAGACATGGTCTGTCAACCTGGTGAAAAGGCTTATCTTCGAGTTACACCAATGAAGGGTGCTCACCGCTTCGGGATCAAGGGCAAGCTAGCTCCTCGCTATATCGGTCCCTTCACTATTCTCGAAAAGCGTGGAAAAGTGGCATATCAACTGGAGCTTCCGTCAAACCTTTCTCAGGTTCACGATGTGTTCCATGTGTCACAACTCTGACGATGCTTCAAGGATCCAATCCGAGCAGTGGATCATGAAGTGCTCGAGTTGCAACAGGACCTCTCCTATAAAGAGCATCTGGTCCGCATTCTCGACCAAGCTGAACGCTGCACACTTCAGAAGGCGATCAAGTTCCTCAAAGTCCAGTGGTCGAATCACTCTGAAGACGAAGCCACTTGGGAACGCGAGGACCGCCTACGTGATGAATACCCCACACTGTTTCCTTCTACCTCCTAAATCTCGGGACAAGATTTCTTGTAGTGGAGGAGATTTGTAATGCCTGGATAATCGTGCTACAGTAATCCAACGCTAATCATGCCACGTCACCACGGTTACTATTGATAATCTACCATTAGTCCAAAACCGAGTCAAATTCAAAAATTAAAATAAAGTTAGATTATAAAAGTTTTCAAAAGTTAAAACAAAAATGTTCGGGCAGTGCCATAATTTGCATATTTAATTATGGTGTAATAAACATATTTTTATAAAGTGACTAAGTTCTTTAAACTAAATAAAACAGAAAAGAGAAATAAATAAAAGAAAAAGGGAAAAGACAAAACAACAAAAGAAAAAAAGAGAAACCCCCTGCACCCTGGGCCTCGGCCCGGCAGGCCGGCCCATTCGGCCACAGGCCTAGCCGGCCCAACCCCGCCACCTTAACCCCCACTCCCCCCTGTCCAACCCTAGCCACCACCCACTTCCCCCCTCTCGCGCCCCCACTCTCCCCCTCTCCCTGATCCAGATAGGATCGGGGCACGACCCCGCCGCCTCGTCAACACCCGCCATCGTCGCCGCCCGGAGCTCCTGGGCCTCGCCGGAGCGTTCCCCCCGCCGGGCTGCCTCCTCCGCCTCAACGGACTGCGTTCCCTACGTCCGCGTCGTCCCCAGCTCCCGCCTCGAACCCCGCTGCCCGTGCCCTGCGACCCGCCGTGAGCCTCACTCCCTCCCCTCTCCCACGCGCGGCACCGACTGCCAGCGCTGCGCGCGCGCCTCACACTCGTCGCCACGACCACCGCACACGTGCACCCGTGCGCCGCCCGCGTCCCGGATCTCCCTGCCTCCTCGCTCACCACGGCCGCGTCCACTCCGATGTGCGCGCCCCCTATGCCTCGCTCACGTGCCCGCGTCCGACAGCGCCTGCTCGCACCGAAGCATGCGCCCCTGGCTCGCTTGCCGGCCCGACCACGCCGCCCCTACTGCTGTAACTGCTGCACCGCGGCCCGCGGGCGTGCTTCCTAGCCGCGCCGCCCGCGCGTTCCCTTCCCACCCCGTCCGCACTTGCCGCGCCACTGCCGTAGTCGCCTGCCGCCCTGCTGACGGCGCTCTGCCTCCATCCCCGCTCGCGTCCGCCATGGCCGCCCCTGCTCCGGCGTGGCCGTCCCTCCCTTGCTGGCCACTGCTGCTGCTCTCCAGCGCCTCGCCCGCGCCTCTGCTCGCGCTCGTCACCACCGCCGCTGCCGTGCCCCGCCTTCGCCTGCTGCTCCCGACCTGGGCCCTGCCTCGCCGGGCCTCGCCCTCTCTAGTCAGTGCGTCGTGCCGCTCGGTGCTGCGGCTGGATCGGGCGGGTGCCAGTCGGGCTGGCGCCCGGTGCCCAGCACCCACTGGCCGCTACGCCCGTCACCCGTTAGGCCTTCTAGGCCTATGACACGAGGGCCCCACCCCACAGAACGTTTCCAAAAAAAGGATTTAAAAAATAAATAAATAATAAATAAATAATAAATAAAATTAATTAATTAATTAATTAATTAATCCTAGTTAATTAATCCTTCCCCCTGGGCCTCGGCCCAGCAGGCCGGCCCATTCGGCCATAGGCCTAGCCGGCCCAACCCCGCCGCCTTAACCCCCACTCCCCCCAGTCCAACCCTAGCCACCACCCACTCCCCCCCCACTCGCGCCCCCACTCCCCCCTCTCCCCGATCCAGATCGGATCGGGGCACGACCCCGCCGCCTCGTCAACACCCGTCGTCGCCGCCGCCCGGAGATCCTCGGGCCTCGCCGGAGCGTTCCCCCCCTCCGGGCTGCCTCCTCCTCCTCAACAGACTGCGTCCCCTACGTCCGCGTCGTCCCCAGCCCCCGCCTCGAACCCCGCTGCCCATGCCCTGTGACCCGCCGTGAGCCTCACTCCCTCCCCTCTCCCTCACGCGGCACCGACTGCCAGCGCTGCGCGCGCGCCTCACGCTCATCGCCACGGCCACCGCACGCGCGCACCCGTGCGCTGCCCGCGTCCCGGATCTCCCTGCCTCCTCGCTCACCGTGGCCACGTCCACTCCGATGTGCGCGCCCCCGATGCCCCGCTCACGCGCCCGCGTTCGACTGTGCCTGCTCGCACCGAAGCGCGCGCCCTTGGCTCGCTTGCCGGCCCGACCACGCCGCCCCTACTGCTGCAACTGCTGCACCGCGGCCCGCGGGCGTGCTTCCCTGCCGCGCCGCCCGCGCGTTCCCTTTCCTCCCCATCCGCACTTGCCGCGCCACTGCCGTAGTCGCCTGCCGCCCTGCTGACTACGCTCTGCCTCCATCCTTGCTCACGTCCGCCATGGCCGCCCCTGCTCCGTCGTGGCCGTCCCTCCCGCGCTGGCCGCTGCTGCTGCTCTCCAGCGCCTCGCCCGCGCCTCTGCTCGCGCTTGTCACCGTCGCCGCTGCCGCGCCCCACTTGGGCCCTGCCTCGCCAGGCCTCGCCCTCTCTAGTCAGCGCGTCGTGCCGCTCGGTGCTGCGGCTGGACCGGGCGGGTGCCAGTCGGGCTGGCGCCCGGCGCCCAGCACCCACTGGCCGCTACGCCCATCACCCTTTAGGCCTTCTAGGCCTATGACACGAGGGCCCCACCCCACAGAACGTTTCCAAAAAAAGGATTTAAAAAATAAATAATAAAATAATAAAATTAAACTTAATTAATTAATTAAGTTTAATTAATCCTAGTTAATTAATCTAATTAATCTGTTAGTTTAATTAAACAGTAGTTTGTTTAGCCTAAACCCTAATTAAGTCTAAATAGTGTATGACAGGTGGGTCCCACTAGACCCATTGGTCAGGTTGACCAGTCAACTCTGTTGACTACTGACGTCAGCATGACATCATGCTGATGTCATCAATCCATTTTCGAATTAATTTAAATTATTAATTAAATTCCAGAAAATTAATAAAATCTTTAGAAAATCATATCTTTTAATCCGTAACTCGGATTAAAATATTTTCAACATGAAAGTTGCTCAGAACGACGAGACGAATCCGGATACGCAGCCCGTTCGTCCGCCACTCATCCCTAGCATAGCGAACCCGCAACTTTCCCCCCTCCGGCTCCTCTGCCCGAAAACACGAAACACCGGGGATACTTTCCCGGATGTTTCCCCCCTTCATCGGTACCACCTCGTACCGCGTTAGGGCACACCTAGCATCACGCTTTGCCATGTCATGCATCGTCATGCATTTGTTTGCATTATATTTATTGTTTCTCCCCCCTCGTCTCTCGCTAGACACTAAGACCGACGCTGCTGCTACCCAGTACGACTACAGTGTTGACGACCCCTCTCTCTTGCCAGAGCAACCAGGCAAGCCCCCCTCCTTGATCACCAGATATCGCCTACTATTCTCTATAGTTCTTGCATTAGAGTAGTGTAGCATGTTACTGCTTCCCGTTAATCCTATTCTGATGCATAGCCTGTCCTTGCTACTACTGTTGTTACCTTTACCTGCAATCCTAATGCTTAGTATAGGATGCTAGTTTATCATCAGTGGCCATACTTTATTATCCGTCTGCCATGCTATACTATCGGGCCGTGATCACTCTCGGGAGGTGATCACGGGTATATACTTATACATAAATACATGCTATACAGTTGGTGACTAAAGACGGGTCGGCTCCTAGGAGTACCCGCGAGTGATTCCGATGTTGGGGGCTGAAGGGGCAGGTGGCTCCATCCCGGTAGAGGTGGGCCTGAGTTCCCGAAGGCCCCCGACGGTTACACTGTGGCGGAGCGATAGGGCAGGTTGAGACCACCTAGGAGAGAGGTGGGCCTGGCCCTGGTCGGCGTCTGTGGTTATTTCAAAATAACACGCTTAACGAGATCTTGGTATTTGATCTGAGTCTGGCTACTGGCCTATATGCACTAACCATCTACGCGGGGAAAGTTATGGGCACTCCACGTCGTGGTATCAGCCGAAGCCTTCGTGACGTCAGCAACTGAGTGGCGCGCGCCGGGTTGGACCGCGTAACACAACTTCCTTTGTAATGGAGGTTGCTAGGTCTGCTCTCCGGCCACGTTCGCAACATGCAGGTGTGAAAAGGGCGATGGGCCCAGACCCTTGCGCCATAGGATTTAGACCGGCGTGCCGACCTCTCTGTTGTGCCTAGGTAGGGCTGCGACGTGTTGATCTTCCGAGGCTGGGCATGACCCAGGAAAGTGTGTCCGGCCAAATGGGATCGAGCGTGTTGGGTTATGTGGTGCACCCCTGCAGGGAAGTTGATCTATTCGAATAGTCGTGTCCCTCAGTAAAAGGACGACCCAGAGTTGTATCTTGAACTTATGACAACTAGAACCGGATACTTAATAAAACACACCCTTCTAAGTGCCAGATACAACCGGTGACCGCTCTCTCACAGGGCGACGAAGAGAGGATCATCGGTTAGGAATATGCTATGCGGTGCTACTTGGTGAACTTACCATCTACTCTCTTCTCCTGCTGCAAGATGGAGGTTACCAGAAGCGTAGTCTTCGAAAGGACTAGCTATCCTCCTCTTATTCCGGCATTCTACAGTTCAATCCACATATGATAGCCTTATTCCAGTTGATACCAATGCATACATATGTAGTGTAGCTCCTTGCTTGCGAGTACATTGGATGAGTACTCACGGTTGCTTTGCTCTCTTTCCCCCTTCCTATACCCGATTTCTGCGACCAGACGATGGATCCCAGGAGCCAGATGACGACTACTACTACTCGGGAGGTGCCTACTACTACGTGCAACCCGCTGACGACGACCAAGAGTAGTTTAGGAGGATCCCAGGCAGGAGGCCTGCGCCTCTTTCGATCTGTATCCCAGTTTGTGCTAGCCTTCTTAAGGCAAACTTGTTTAACTTATGTCTGTACTCAGATATTGTTGCTTCCGCTGACTTGTCTATGATCGAGCTCTTGTATTCGAGCCCTCGAGGCCCCTGGCTTGTAATATGATGCTTGTATGACTTATTTTATTTGTAGAGTTGTGTTGTGATATCTTCCCGTGAGTCCCTGATATTGATCGTACACATTTGCGTTTATGATTAGTGTAAGATTGAATCGGGGGCGTCACACAAGACCCGGGAGACTTGGACCCTACGTCAAGACACAAAAGAGGAGGCCACGAGGTAGGGGGCGCGCCCACCCCCACCAAGCGCGCCCTCCACCCTCGTGGGTCCCCTGTTGCTCCACCAACGTACTCCTTCCTCCTATATATACCTACGTACCCCCAAACGATCAGATACAGAGCCAAAAACCTAATCCCACCGCCGCAACTTTCTGTATCCACGAGATCCCATCTTGGGGCCTGTTCCGGAGCTCCGCCGGAGGGGGCATCGATCACGGAGGGCTTCTACATCAACACCATAGCTCCTCCAATGAAGTTTGAGTAGTTTACCTCAGACCTACGGGTCCATAGTTATTAGCTAGATGGCTTCTTCTCTCATTTTGGATCTCAATACAATGTTCTCCTTGTCTCTTGTGGAGAACTATTCGATGCAATCTTCTTTTTGCGGTGTGTTTGTTGAGACCGATGAATTGTGGGTTTATGATCAAGTCTATATATGAACAATATTTGAATCTTCTCTGAATTCTTTTATGTATGATTGGTTATCTTTGCAAGTCTCTTCGAATTATCAGTTTGGTTTGGTCCTACTAGATTGATCTTTCTTGCAGTGGGAGAAGTGCTTAGCTTTGGGTTCAATCTTGCGGTGTCCTTTCCCAGTGACAGTAGGGGCAGCAAGGCACATATTGTATTGTTGCCATCGAGGATAACAAGATGGGGTTTTCATCATATTGCATGAGTTTATCCCTCTACATCATGTCATCTTGCTTAAGGCGTTACTCTGTTTTTAACTTAATACTCTAGATGCATGCTGGATAGCGGGCGATGAGTGGAGTAATAGTAGTAGATGCAGGCAGGAGTCGGTCTACTTGTCTCGGACGTGATGCCTATATACATGATCATACCTAGATATTCTCATAACTATGCTCAATTCTGTCAATTGCTCAACAGTAATTTGTTCACCCACCGTAGAATACCTATGCTCTCGAGAGAAGCCACTAGTGAAACCTATGGCCCCCGGGTCTATCTTTATCATATTAATCTCCTACTACTTAGTTATTTCCTTTGCTCTTTACTTTGCCTTTATTTTACTTTGCATCTTTATTACAAAAATACCAAAAATATTATCTTATCACATCTATCAGATCTCACTCTCGTAAGTGGCCGTGTAGGGATTGACAACCCCTATTCACGTTGGTTGCGAGGATTTATTTGTTTTGTGCAGGTACGAGGGACTCGCGCGTAGCCTCCTACTGGATTGATACCTTGGTTCTCAAAAACTAAGGGAAATACTTACGCTACTTTGCTGCATCATCCCTTCCTCTTTGGGGAAAACCAACGCAGTGCTCAAGAGGTAGCAGCATTCCATCTCCTGCATAAGGATTAGCTAGCAGTTTCTCTATCATACCCAAAGGAATTTCATAATGAATATTTTAAGTAGGTGCAGCAGGTTGCGGAGAAACTCTTTGTTCTCCTGGTCTAGGATACCCCAAACAAGCTCCTCAAAGGATTATTTTCCATAGTGACAAGTGACAATAAGTTTCAACAAACAATATAAATGTTTCCTTACGAAATTCCACTTACCAAAGGCGCTTCACTCCCCGACAACGGCGCCAGAAATGAGTCTTGATGACCCACACGTATAGTGATCAATCGTAGTCCTTTCGATAAGTAAGAGTGTCAAACTCAACGAGGAGCAGAAGGAAATGACAAGCGGTTTTCAGCAAGGTATTTTCCCCACGCGCTGAAATTATCGGTACCAGATAGTTTGGTAGTAAGATAATTCATAATGGGTAACAAGTAACAAATGTAACAAAGGTGCATCAAGGTGGCCCAATCATTTTTGTAGCAAAGGATAAGCCTGGACGAACTCTTATATAAAGCAAAGCGCTCCCGGGGACACATGGAAATTATCATCAAGCTAGTTTACATCATGCTCATATTATTCGTTTTTGTTACTTTGATAATTTGATATGTGGGTGGACCGGTGCTTGGGTGTTGTCCTTACTTGGACAAGCCTCCCACTTATGATTAACCCCTCTCGCAAGCATCTGCAGCTACGAAAGAAGAATTAAGGTAAATCTAACCATAGCATGAAACATGTGGATCCAAATTAGACCCTTACGAAGCAACGCATAAACTAGGGTTTAAGCTTCTGTCGCTCTAGCAACCCATCATCTACTTATTACTTCCCAATGCCTTCCCCTAGGACCAAATCATGATGAAGTGTCATGTAGTCTACATTCACATAACACCACTAGAGGAAAGACAACATACATCTCATCAAAATATCAAACGAATACCAAATTCACATGATTACTTATAACAAGACTTATCCCATGTCCCGAGGAACAAATGTAACTACTCACAAAGCATGTTCATGTTCAAGATCAGAGGGGTATTTAATATCATTAAGGATCTGAACATATGATCTTCCACCAAATAAACGAACTAGCATCAACCAGGAAGAGTAATCAACACTACTAGCAACCCACAAGTACCAATCTGAGGTTTTGAGGCAAAGATTGAATATAAGAGATGAACTAGGGTTTAAGAAGAGATGGTGTTGATGAAGATTGACCCTCCCATGATGGGAGGATCGTTAGTGATGATGATGGCTCCGATTTCCCCCTCCTGGAGGGAAGTTTCCCTCGC
Organism: Triticum urartu; assembly: GCF_003073215.2. Taxonomy (NCBI): domain Eukaryota; kingdom Viridiplantae; phylum Streptophyta; class Magnoliopsida; order Poales; family Poaceae; genus Triticum; species Triticum urartu. Next base: position 417,806,287 of record NC_053024.1, read on the forward strand.
AGAATCGCTCTGCCAGAGCCCTAAATTGGTTCTGCCCAGGTTCCGCCTCGAGACGGCGGCACTTCATCCCAAAAGCTTCCTTATAATTTTTTTCTAGGTCAAAGCCCTCCATATAGCAGAAGATGGACACCAGGGGCTGCCTAGGGGGCCCACAAGCTTGGGAGGCGTGCCCTGGGGGGTAGGGCGCGCCCTCTAGGCTTGTGGCTACCTGGTGGGTCTCCTTCTGTTATTTCTTCACACAATATTTTTTATATATTCGAAAAAAAATTCTTCCTAAAGTTTTAGGACATTTGGAGTTGTTCAGAATAGGTATCTCAGATTTGCTCCTTTCCGGTACAGAATTCCAGCTGCCGACATTATCCCTCTTCATGTAAACCTTGTAAAATAAGAGAGAAAAGACATATGAATTGTATCTTAAAGTGAAATAACAACCCATAATGCAATAAATATCAAGATAAAAACATGATGCAAAATGGACGTATCACTCGCCGGCTTTGTCTGCTCTAGTGTTGGTCACCCCCGAATCCACGAATCCCCGATCCCCATTCCCGCAACCCCTTCTTGCAAAGAATAGCACCGTGGAAACGCTTCGTGAGGGCCCGTACGGTGGCCGCGTCCTCCCCGAGCGCCGCCGCCTATGCCGAGAGGGCGTCTGCGACAGCCGACAAGGCAGCTGCAGCAGCCGAGACGGCTGCAGCAGCTGCTATGATGGCGGCTGCAAACGCTGAGAGCACTCGAGCTGCCGTCCGTGCCACCAATGTCGCCCAGGCCTGGGTCGAGGCCACCCACGCCAAGATCGAGGACACACGCGCCAAGATATTCCAGGCCACCTCGGAATCCAACGTGCAACCCATGTCCGAAAAGTAGCGGAGGCCATGGAGCACCTGCTTCCTCATGAGATCTCCGAGCAGGAGCTGGAGATGCAGGAGGCGGCGGAGATCGAGGAGCGCCAGGAGGAGGAGTTGCGCGTGGCTGAGGACGAGGTAGAGAAGAGCCTGTCCGTCGAAAAATCGGCGATGGAGTACCAACGCGAGCTCTGGCGCAGCCACTACTTTGAGTACTACAACCTTGAGGGTGACGCCGAGGACGAGGACGACGCGGTCGACTTTAGCCGAGGGGACTCGGAGTCCACTAACGACGACATGTTGCCAGGACAAGTGATCGACGTCTCATCTTACACCGGCGAGTCATAGGGCGGCACAGCGGCGTCTTTGTTAAAATTATGCATACTTAGCCTTTGTTTATAACATTGGTCTTTTGTTAGAGAAATGTTTAGGTCAACTGGCTCTATTTAGTTACTAAAATTGCTCGATTCGATAAGTGTGGTCTGTGTGCTATAGGCTCTTTTGTGTTCCCAAATTAGCAAGCGATGTTAAATTATGCAATGACGTGGATAAGGATAGTAACCAAGGAAATTTCCACCAAACTTTGAGTGATCAAACTCATCGCATGTGCGTAAAGCAGAAGAATCATTTGCGATGCAGACATTCGTTCAAAGTGAATGGTGTCCGGCAGCACCGTGCGCAAAGTTTCCCTCCACCATTTGAATTTTTTGCCTACTGCCGATATATCTAAATCCCCCCTCCCCACCCCCTTTTCTCCCCGACCACAAGTCACATTTCCCCTGTTGTGACACCCCAAAATTTTTTACCTTGTTTTAAATTAATTAAAATTTTGCCAGGAAATAAAATTTTTATTTTCTGGATTTCCTTTTGATTTCAGAACCATTCTTTTCTTGGTTAGTATGGAGTTTTTACCCCAAGTGAAAACTTTCCAAATGTTTTGTTGGACTTGTATACCCTCTCAAGAAAACTTTTCTTTTTATCAGAGAAATTAATTATATAATTATTTTCCTGATCTTTACTTCTTTAAAAATGGTCTCCCATGGTTTTAGGGTACCATTTGAACTACAACCCTTCGATAAATTTATTTAAAATTCCAACCAAAATTTGGGGATGTCATGTGATGTTTTTAAATCACTTTTATGCAAAAACATCTTTTATTCATTGGATATTTTGAGCTCTACACCAAAATTTTCAAATCTGGTCCAGTTGGCAATTTTGCACTACAACCTATTTAAATATTTATTTAAAGCTTCCACCAAAATTATGGGATATCAGTGGCAGTATACAATTCAACTTTATGCAAAAGTCCACTGATGTTCTTTAAAAAATTTGAGTAAATCAACCCCATCTTCATTCTGGTCCAGCTTGGTGATTTGTACTGCAACCATATTTTTACTTACTCTTTTACCCATGATTCTTTTTCCTGCTTTTAGACCACCCTACAAAACCCTTAAGTCCAGGAGAGTGGACCCATTGGAGGATTTTAAGTGCATGCAAAAATACCCTTATCTTTCTGTCCAGATTTGGCTTTCTCAAAAACTTGCACTATCAAGTTTTGATTTTTCCCAAACCAACCATGCCATGTCTTCTAGTACCTAAAGAGACTCTGATCTGGAAACTTTGGTCACTTGCAAAACCTTCTAGATGCCCCTAGCATTTCGTCGAACAGTTGGAGTGCATGAACTGTTTTGGCATAGATTTTAGTTAGCATTATAGAGTTGCTTTACTTGCCTAGCCAGCTTGTCCACTAGAGGTTTAGTAACCACCCTAACTAGTCTGGTAACTTGCAGTATCATCCAAGCCCTCTGGGGTGCCATGGCATTTTGCCGAGCAGTTGGTGGGCGTGCACTGGGCACGCCCAGAGCGCGCCAACTGCAGCCACACACCCGAGCAGCCGCGTCGCGCTTACTCCGTGCCTCCTGACCCTCTGCCGCTCGCAGCGTAGGGCCAAGCCTCGACCTGTACCCCCTCACGAGCACCACAGCCCCTCGCCACGTCTCCGGCAAGCCAGAAGCTAGCCGCCATCGCCGCCTGCTGTGGTCGGTGCCGTACGGGCCACCTGGCGCGTCCCCGAGTACCCCCGCCCGTCGGGCTCATCCACAACCCCGTCGCCTACCTCTGCAAGCCCTGCCAGCCAGCCCCCACCTCCCCTGCTCTGCAATAGTGCCGCCGCAGTTGTACTTATCCTCGGGCAGCCGACGAACCGACCTCTGGCGCCTATAAAACGAACCCCCTCGCTCTATCAGCCACAGGTAGCACCGTATATTTCCCTTAGACCAATCCCGCGCATCAAATTGACCCGCAGAGGCCATCTCCTTCACCTCCGGCCGAGACGCTCACCGCCGCCCGTCTGTTCATCCCGACACCACCAGAGCCCCTCCCTCCGCCCTATCACCACCATTAGCTCCATCATGACCCTGAGGACCCTTTCCAGCATCCAATTTTGCCCGGAAGTCGAGGTGTGCAAAGCTCCACTCCCTCCCGAAGCTTCCATTCCGCCATGGAGGAAGGTGCTCTCACCCTCAAGATTCCCCGCGCCCCTAACCACTGCAGGTGGATGCGGTGCCTCCTCCCGATCACCCCCATATCGCGAGCGCGTCGAATGGTGGCTTGTGTCGCCGGGGATCCCGGGGATCCCATTGGAAATGTCCCTGCTCTGTTCGAGGCGCCCCGCCGGAGAAGATGAACCCGACAGGTGGGGACAGGTGGGGACCACCCGTCGGTGAGCCAACCCAAGCCACTAGTGGCGTAACCCGTCCGATGTGTTTTCCTCTGGTGGAAGCGTATTTCGGGTAAGTACGCGACCACTCACAGAAGACGTATTCCAGGCGAACCATTTTCCTTTTTCTGTTTTATTTAAAAACAGAACTTTGACTAAACTTTGACTGGGCTTATCTTTTTAAATATAAGTCCAAATGACTTGATTCTTTTTCTGTTGTTCCTCAAATTTGGTCTAGTTTATTTTCATATTTATTTCAAAATTTTCCAAACAACCTTTTTGTACTGTTTTTAAAGTATGTGTTAATTTAAATTTATTTAAAATAGGAATTTGGAGAGGGAGAAGAAAACTTTCAAAAGTTTTGGAGAGCACCTCACCTCTCCACACCTTGAAGGCAAGCATTTTTGAACCCTGGCATAATATTATTGTGTGTTGTTTGATACGATCGCAGCACCACCTCGACACGAAGTTTCCGTTATTTCATGTGATGATATGATTATACTCATAAGTGCATATTGCTGAATTCTGTGTTGTTGGCAATCGATATATTGTGATAGTAGACACCCTCGTATAACTTTCTTGCCTACCGGGAGGAATTCGGGAGAGCCTTTGTTTTGGGTAGACACGAGCTTGTCTCCGGTCTTCGTTGAGACGGTTGTGTCCGGTACGACAAAGTGAGGCATGACGAGTGGTGACTTTGTCTGTTGGTTGAAACATATTTGTTATGCTAACCATGCAGGAAATACTTAAACCTCCTGAGTCGAACATAGATCGAGTCTTGTTCCGGTAACCCCCATACTTGTTTCGTACTACCACTTGTCCCTGCCACAGGTAGGGTACGGTTCAGTAAGTTGTCAATCCCTTTCCTAGCACACACCGTACAAAGAGGCCATGGTGGAAGATATCGGAGGCCTCCGGTAGGCATGCCACCTGGTCCGGGGGCATGGGTGTTTTCGGTTGTAGCCGAAGGGGGTAGCTCCCCCAGTTTGCGCGCGGTATAAATTTTGTGATCCCATGCTAAGTCGAGGTTGTAGCCTCCCCACTTAGAGTTTTGCTTAACGGGTGTCAAGGGTGATTCCAGACACCGGTGAGTTTGGCTGGTGTGTGCGGTTAGGTGGGTTTTCAATTAAAAGACCGTAGACGGAATTAGTCCCGATGGACTAAAAGAATCCGTTACTCGTGGGTAAAGAGTACACCCTCTACAGAGATTATACCTATTCGAATAGCCGTGTCCATGGTTAAGGACTACAGTCTGGGATGGGTCAAGTGTCGGTCTTAGTGTCGGTCTTCGGAGGAGAAACTACTAAACCAGGACATTGATTATGACCTGTGACATATGATGATTATGATTATTATTGTGGACTAATCATTTGTATTATTTGAAATTAATGAGTACCCCTGGGACAGTTCTACCTCCTAGATATTCACTATGATTATTTTTATATATAAGCCCTTTATGCGGTGTCGCTGAGACGCCCGACTGTGACATGCTTGTTATTTCAATTATTTATAAGCCCTTTATGTGGTGTCGCTCAGACGCCCGACTGTGGCATGCTTGTTATTTCAATTATTTATAAGCCCTTTATGTGGTGTCGCTTAGACGCCCGACTGTGGCATGCTTGTTATTTCAATTATTTATAAGCCCTTTATGTGGTGTCGCTCAGACACCCGACTGTGGCATGCTTGTTATTTCAATTATTTATAAGCCCTTTATGTGGTGTCGCTCAGACGCCCGACTGAGGCAGGCTTTATATTATTATCCTTTCGAAGCGTCGCTTCAGACACCCGATCGGTGCACTCTATTTTTACTCCCTGATGGCATATTCATATTTGACATGATTGACCTGCTTGCATGCATCATGAGTTTCATTTATGACTGACGTAGTGATCATGGCATGTTTCAGAGCATGATTATCTTTTGATTTATTATACAGTGTTCATGATGTTTGCGAGTACATTCAAAGTACTCACTGGCTTGTCCTGGCTATTGTCTTGGCCAGATTTCTTGCATGGAAAGGAGCATTACGATGACAGCCCCGGAACCTACTCAATGGAGATAGCAGCCTCACGAAGATAGGAGTTATCCTGGTCAGCTGTTCCTGTGGGAAATGGAGTCCCATAGACATTGATGACCCGCAAACCACTTCCGCCATCAACCACTAGAAACCATTCGTTGTACTCATAGGCCAGAATGGTCTTGTACTACATATCTTGTATTTTGCTTGGAGTTTCTGTAACAAGTTGGTGCCTCATCAGCTAACAGTAATCCTGGGGCTGGTGAGCACAAGGGCCGCTTTGGGGAAATTAATACCACGAAAATCCGGTCCTCACATATTTCCTCCTTCCTTCCTTCCCAAGCTATAGCCGCTTCCTCGCTCTCGACGTCTCGCATCCGACTGCCGCGGTCGCCATGGTTTTCTTCAATGACCTCTCCAGCGGTTTCTCCTCCGATGATGACTCTTTCACCACCTGGTTATGCCTCTCTTCTCTCTCTCGGGTTATGATTTGGAATGAAGGATTTTAACTCGGTGGCTAACTTGAGTAATTTCTTCCTCTTGTAGCTCCCTAGGACCATCACTTGCAACGAATGGAGCAGGGTGACTGAAGATCTGCCTGCTCGTTGTCACCATCATCTCCATGCATGAAGTTAGTTGTGTCTGAATCTGTGGATAGTGGGAGGAAGTTTCTGGCATGTGCAGAGAAGGTTAGCCCCACTTTCGTTGTTACAAATCATTTGTTAGATGTGATTCAGACACTGTCACCGTGTTATGTTATTTTGGATGTGGTTAAGACAGTGTCACAGTTTCTACCTAGTATCTAAAAATGTTGCCATCTCATCAGTGGTGCCATTAGAAAATTATTTGGCACTGCTTCAGCAGTTTGTGCAGACAACTTTGGTACACACATCCAAGCAGCCAATCAGTAAAATACTAAAACTTTATGTCACGAAGGAATTGGGCATCGGAGCAACTAGGTGCTCTGGAGTCCAGTTCCCTGAATTTTTCCTCTGGCATTGACTCGGCAGTGCAAGGCACTAGTGCCAAATGTAGCAATAGTTGTTTTGACACCGGTTTTGTCATACATAGTGGACGGCCTTAGTGCTATTAGGCCTTCCATTATATAGGCCAAAACTGGTGCCATATTCACTTTTGATTCATTTGGCATCGCTGCCCTCCATTGCCCGGCTGGTGCCTCAAGAAAAATTGTGGGAACCGAAGCAAGTGCTGCTCCGATGCCAAATTCAATGAGGCAATAAATAATTCATATCTTGCATGCATACTAGATGGTAAGTGTTCGTGTGAGAGGAAGACTAGTACTTCAGTGGATTATTTTGCTAGATGTGGGCCAGTCTTTCACCAGTGCCAAATTATCTACATTGTGAGAGGGGTGCCAAAAGATTTTCATCTGGCATTGATGTATATGTGGCATACTTTTTAGAATTTTAGCACCAGATACATAGTGGAGGGCCTTAGTTCTATGTTAAATTTGTGCATGTACACACATGTTACTATCAATTTGATGTCATCCAAACACTATCGCTATGTTGTTACAGTTATATTTAGCTTCCTCATAAAATGTTCAATTTGTTATTTATAGTACATGACTAAGAACTGAAGGAAATATGCCCTAGAGGCAATAATAAAGTTATTATTTATTTCCTTATATCATGATAAATGTTTATTATTCATGCTAGAATTGTATTAACCAGAAACATAATACATGGGTGAATACATAGACAAACAGTATGTCACTAGTATGCCTCTACTTGACTAGCTCATTGATCAAAGATGGTTATGTTTCCTAACCATAGACATGAGTTGTCATTTGGTTAACGGGATCACATCATTAGGAGAAAGATGTGATTGACTTGACCCATTCCATTAGCTTAGCACTTGATCGTTTAGTTTGTTGCTATTGCTTTCTTCATAACATATATATGTTCCTATGACTATGAGATTATGCAACTCCCGTTTACCGGAGGAACACTTTGTGTGCTACCAAACGTCACAACGTAACTGGGTGATTATAAAGATGCTCTACAGGTGTCTACGAAGGTATTTGTTGGGTTGGCGTATTTCAAGATTAGGATTTGTCACTCCGATTGTCGGAGAGGTATCTCTGGGCCCTCTCGGTAATGCACATCACTCAAGCCTTGCAAGCACTACAACTAATAAGTTAGTTGCGGGATGATGTATTACGGAACGAGTAAAGAGACTTGCCGGTAACGAGATTGAACTAGGTATTGAGATACCGACGATCGAATCTCGGGCAAGTAACATACCGATGACAAAGGGAACAACGTATATTGTTATGCAGTCTGACCGATAAAGATCTTCGTAGAATATGTAGGAGCCAATATGAGCATCCAGGTTCCGCTATTGGTTACTGACCGAAGACATGTATCGGTCATGTCTACATTGTTCTCGAACCCGTAGGGTCCGCACGCTTAAAGTTTGGTGATGATCGTAATTAGGGTTTTTGTATTTTGATGTACCGAAGGTTGTTCGGTGTCCCGGATGTGATTATGGACATGAGGAGGAGTCTCGAAATGGTCGAGACATAAAGATTGATATATTGGAAGCCTATATTTGGATATCGGAAATGTTCCGGGTGAAATCGGGATTTACCGGAGTACCGGGGGTTACCGGAACCCCCCGGGGGTTATTGGGCCTACATGGGCCCTAAGGGAGAAGAGGAGGGCCGGCCAGGGCAGGCCACACGCCCCCTCCTCCCTAGTCCAAATAGGACAAGGAAGGGGGGGGCGGCGCCCCCCTTTCCTCTTTCTCCCTTCCCCCTTCCTTTTCCAACAAGGCAAGAGGGGGGAGTACTACTCCCGGTGGGAGTAGGACTCCTCCAGGCGCACCCCTTGGGCCGGCCGCACCTCCCCTTCTCCCTCCTTTATATACGGGGGCAAGGGGGCACCCCATGACACACAAGTTGATCTTCGTGATCGTTCCTTAGCCGTGTGCGGTGCCCCCTTCCAACATATTCCACCTCGGTCATATCGTAGCGGTGCTTAGGCGAAGCCCTGCGTCGGTAGAACATCATCACGTCATCACGCCGTCATGCTGGTGAAACTCTCCCTCAATACTTTGCTGGATAGGAGCTCGAGGGACGTCACCGAGTTGAACGTGTGCAGAACTCGGAGGTGCCGTACGTTCGGTACTTGGATCGGTCGGATCGGGAAGACGTACAACTACTTCCTCTACGTTGTGTCAACGCTTCCGTTGCTAGTCTACGAGGGTACGTAGATAACACTCCCCCTTCTCGTTGCTTTGCATCACCATGATCTTGCATGTGCGTAGGAATTTTTTGAAATTACTACGTTCCCCAACAGTGGCATCCGAGCCTAGGTTTTATGCGTTGATGTTATGCACAAGTAGAACACAAGTGAGTTGTGGGCGATATAAGTCATACTTCTTACCAGCATGTCATACTTTGGTTCGGCGGTATTGTTGGATGAAGCGGCCCGGACCGACATTACGCGTACGCTTACGCGAGACTGGTTCTACCGACGTGCTTTGCACACAGGTGGCTGGCGGGTGTCAGTTTCTCCAACTTTAGTTGAACCAAGTGTGGCTACGCCCAGTCCTTGCGAAGGTTAAAACAGCACCAACTTGACAAACTATTGTTGTGGTTTTGATGCGTAGGTAAGAACGGTTCTTGCTAAGCCCGTAGCAGCCACGTAAAACTTGCAACAACAAAGTAGAGGACGTCTAACTTGTTTTTGCATTGCATGTTGTGATGTGATATGGTCAATACATGATGCTAAATTTTATTGTATGGGATGATCATGTTTTGTAACCGAGTTATCGGCAACTGGCAGGAGCCATATGGTTGTCGCTTTATTGTATGCAATACAATCACGCTGTAATGCTTTACTTTATCACTAAGCGGTAGCGATAGTCGTGGAAGCATAAGATTGGCCAGACGACAACGATGCTACGATGGAGATCAAGGTGTCGCTCCGGTGACGATGGTGGTCATGATGGTACTTTAGAGATGGAGATCACAAGTACAAGATGATGATGGACATATCATATCACTTATATTGATTGCATGTGATGTTTATCTTTTATGCATCTTATCTTGCTTTGATTGACGGTAGCATTATAAGATGATCCCTCACTAAATTATCAAAGTATAAGTGTTCTCCCTGAGTATGCACCGTCGTGAAAGTTCTTCGTGCTGAGACACCACGTGATGATCGGGTGTGATAGGCTCTACGTTCAAATACAACAGGTGCAAAACAGTTGCACACGCGGAATACTCAGGTTAAACTTGACGAGCCTAGCATATAACAGATATGGCCTCAGAACACGGAGACCGAAAGGTCGAGCGTGAATCATATAGTAGAAATGATCAACATATTGATGTTCACCATTGATACTACTCCATCTCACGTAGATACTAGTTGATATGGATCACGTGATCACTTAGAGGATTAGAGGGATGTCTATCTAGGTGGGAGTTCTTAAGTAATATGATTAATTGAACTTTAATTTATCATGAATTTAGTCCTGGTAGTATTAGGATATCTATGTTGTAAATCAATAGCTCGCGATGTTGCTCCCCGTTTAATTTTTATATATTCCTAGAGAAAACTATGTTGAAAAATGTTAGTAGCAATGATGCGGATTGGATCCGTGATCTGAGGATTAACCTTATTGCTGCACAGAAGTATTATGTCCTTGATGCACCGCTAGGTGATAGACCTATTGCAGGAGCAGATGCAGAAGTTATGAACGTTTGACAAAAGCTCGGTATGATGACTACTTGATAGTTTAGTGCACCATGCTTTACGGCTTAGAACCGGGACTTCAAAAATGTTTTGAACGTCATGGACCATATGAGATGTTCCAGGAGTTGAAGTTAATATTTCAAGCAAATACCCGAGTTGAGAGATATGAAGTCTCCAACAAGTTCGATAGCTAAAAGATGGAGGAGAATCGCTCAACTAGTGAGCATGTGCTCAGATTCTCTGGGTACTACAATCGCTTGAATCAAGTGGGAGTTAATCTTCCAGATAAAATAGTGATTGACAGAATTCTCTAGTCACCATCACCAAGTTAGTAGAACTTCGTGATGAACTATGATATGCAAGGGATAATGGAAATGATTCCCAAGCTCTTCGTAATGCTGAAATCAACAAAGGTAGAAATCAAGAAAAATATCAAGTGTTGATGGTAGACAAGACCACTAGTTTCAAGAAAAGGGCAAAGGGAAGAAGGGGAACTTAAAGAAGAATGGCAAGCAAGTTGCTGCTCAAGTGAAGAAGCCCAAGTCTAGTCCTAAGCCTGAGACTAAGTGCCTCTACTGCAAAGGGACTGGTCACTGGAAGCGGAACTGCCCTAAGTAATTGGCAGATAAGAAGGATGGCAAAGTGAACAAAGGTATATTTGATATACAAATTATTGATGTGTATTTTACTAGTGTTCGTAGCAACCCCTCGGTATTTGATACTGGTTCAGTTGCTAAGAGTAGTAACTCGAAACGGGAGTTGCAGAATGAACAGAGACTAGTTAAGGGTGAAGTGACGATGTGTGTTGGAAGTGGTTCCAAGATTGATATGATCATCATCGCACACTCCCTATACTTTCGGGATTAGTGTTGAACCTAAATAAGTTTTATTTGGTGTTTGCGTTGAGCATGAATATGATTTGATCATGTTTATTGCAATACGGTTATTCATTTAAGTAAGAGAATAAATTGTTGTTCTGTTTACATGAATAAAACCTTATATGGTTACACACCCAATGAAAATGGTTCGTTGGATCTCGATCGTAGTGATACACATATTCATAATATTGAAACCAAAATATGCAAAGTTAATAATGATAGTGCAACTTATTTGTGGCACTGACGTTAGGTCATATTGGTCTAAAGCGCATGAAGAAACTCCATGATGATGGACTTTTGGAATCACTTGATTATGAGTCACTTGATGCTTGCGAACCATGCCTCATGGGCAAGATGACTAAGACTCCATTCTCCGGAACAATGGAGCGAGCAATTGACTTATTGGAAATAATACATACTGATGTATGCGGTCTGATGAGTGTTGAGGCTCGCGGCGGATATCATTATTTTCTGACCTTCACAGATGATTTGAGCAGATATGGGTATATCTACTTGATGAAACACAAGTCTGAAACATTTGAAAAGTTCAAGGTATTTCAGAGTAAAGTGGAGAATCATCGTACCAAGAAAATAAAAGTTTCTACGATATGATCGCAGAAGTAAAATATTTGAGTTAACGAGTTTGGCCTTCAGTTAAAACAATGTGAAATAGTTTCACTACTCACGCCACCTGGAACACCACAGTGTAATGGTGTGTCTGAACGTCATACCGTACTTTATTAGATATGGTGCGATCTATGATGTCTCTTACCGATCTACCACTATCGTTTTGGGGTTATGCATTAGACACAACTGCATTCACGTTAGATAGGGCACCATCTAAATCCGTTGAGACGACACCGTATGAACTATGGTTTGGCAAGAAACCTAAGCTGTTGTTTCTTAAAGTTTGAGGTTGCAATGCTTATGTGAAAAAGTTTCAACCTGATAAGCTCAAACCCAAATCAGAGAAGTGCGTCTTCATAGGATACCCAACAGAAAATGTTGGGTACACCTTCTATCACAGATCCGAAGGCAAGATATTCGTTGCTGAGAATGGATCCTTTCTAGAGAAGGAGTTTCTCTTGAAAGAAGTGAGTGGGAGGAAAGTAGAACTTGATGAGGTAACTGTACCTGCTCCCTTATTGAAAAGTAGTTCATCACAGAAATCTGTTCCTGTGACTACTACAAAAATTAGTGAGGAGCTAATGATGATGATCATGTAACTTCAGATCAAGTTGCTACCGAACCTCGTAGGTAAACCAGAGTGAGATCCGCACCAGAGTGGTACGGTAATCCTGTTCTGGAGGTCATGTTACTTGACCATGACGAGCCTACGAACTATGAGGAAGCGATTATGAGCCCAAATTCCACGAAATGGCTTGAGGCCATGAAATCTAAGATGAGATCCATGTATGAGAACAAAGTATGGACTTTGATTGACTTGCCCATTGATCGTCGAGCCATTGAGATTAAATGGATCTTCAAGAGGATGACGGACGCTGATAGTAGTGTTACTATCTACAAAGCTAGAATTGTCGCAAAAAGGTTTTCGACAAGTTCAAGGTGTTGACTACGATGAGAGTTTCTCACTCGTATCTATGCTTAAGTTTGTCCGAATCATGTTAGCAATTGCCGTATTTTATGAAATCTGGCAAATGGATAAACAAAACTGCATTCCTTAATGGATTTATTAAAGAAGAGTTGTATATGATGCAATCAGAAGGTTTTGTCAATCTTAAAGGTACTAACAAAATATGCAAGCTCCAGCGATCCATCTATGGACTGGTGCAAGCATCTCGGAGTTGGAATATACGCTTAGATAAGTTGATCAAAGCATATAGTTTTATACAGACTTGCGGTGAAGCCTGTATTTACAACAAAGTGAGTGGGAGCACTACATCATTTCTGATAAGTATACGTGAATGACATATTGTTGATCGGAGATAATGTAGAATTATTCTGCAAAGCATAAAGGAATGTTTGAAAGGAGTTTTTCAAAGAAAGAGCTCGGTGAAGCTGCTTACATATTGAGCATCAAGATCTATAGAGATAGATCAAGACACTTGATAAGTTTTTTCAATGAGTACATACCTTGACAACATTTTGAAGTAGTTCAAAATGGAACAGTCAAATAAGGAGTTCTTGCCTGTGTTACAAGGTGTGAAGTTGAGTAAGACTCAAAACCCGACCACGGCAGAAGATAGAGAGAGAATGAAAGTCATTCCCTATGCCTCAGCCATAGGTCCTATAAAGTATGCCATGTTGTGTACCAGACCTATTGTATACCCTGCCCTGAGTTTGGCAAGGGAGTACAATAGTGATCTAGGAGTAGATCACTGGACATTGGTCAAAATTATCCTTAGTGGAATAAGGATATGTTTCTCGATTATGGAGGTGACAAAAGGTTCGTCATAAAGGGTTACGTCAATGCAAGTTTTGACACTGATCGAGATGACTCAAAGTCGCAATCTGGATACATATTGAAAGTGGGAGCAATTAGCTAGAGTAGCTCCGTGCAGAGCATTGTTGACATAGAAATTTGCAAAATACATACAGATCTGAATGTAGCAGACCCGTTGACTAAACTTCCCTCACAAGCAAAACATGATCACACCTTAGTACTCTTTGGGTATTAATCACATAGCGATGTGAACTAGATTATTGACTCTAGTAAACCCTTTGAGTGTTGGTCACATGACGATGTGAACTATGGGTATTAATCACATGGTGATGTGAGCTATTGATGTTAAATCACATGGCGATGTGAACTAGATTATTAACTCTAGTGCAAGTGGGAAACTGAAGGAAATATGCCCTAGAGGCAATAATAAAGTTATTATTTATTTCCTTATATCATGATAAATTTTTATTATTCATGCTAGAATTGTATTAACCGGAAACATAATACATGGGTGAATACATAGACAAACAGTATGTCACTAGTATGCCTCTACTTGACTAGCTCATTGATCAAAGATGGTTATGTTTCCTAACCATAGACATGAGTTGTCATTTGGTTAACGGGATCACATCATTAGGAGAAAGATGTGATTGACTTGACCCATTCCATTAGCTTAGCACTTGATCATTTAGTTTGTTGCTATTGCTTTCTTCATAACTTATATATGTTCCTATGACTATGAGATTATGCAACTCCCGTTTACCGGAGGAACACTTTGTGTGCTACCAAACGTCACAATGTAACTGGGTGATTATAAAGATGCTCTACAGGTGTCTACGAAGGTATTTGTTGGGTTGGCGTATTTCAAGATTAGGATTTGTCACTCCGATTGTCGGAGAGGTATCTCTGGGCCCTCTCGGTAATGCACATCACTCAAGCCTTGCAAGCACTACAACTAATAAGTTAGTTGCGGGATGATGTATTACGGAACGAGTAAAGAGACTTGCCGGTAATGAGATTAAACTAGGTGAGATACCGATGATCGAATCTCGGGCAAGCAACATACCGATGACAAAGGGAACAACGTATATTGTTATGCAGTCTGACCGATAAAGATCTTCGTAGAATATGTAGGAGCCAATGTGAGCATCCAGGTTCCGTTATTGGTTATTGACCGGAGACATGTCTCGGTCATGTCTACATAGTTCTCGAACCCGTAGGGTCCGCACGCTTAAAGTTCGGTGACGATCGTAATTAGGGTTTTGTGTTTTGATGTACCGAAGGTTGTTCGGTGTCCCGGATGTGATCACGGACATGACGAGGAGTCTCGAAATGGTCGAGACATAAAGATTGATATATTGGAAGCCTATATTTGGATATCGGAAACGTTCCGGGTGAAATCGGGATTTTATCGGAGTACCGGGGGGTTACCGGAACCCCCGGGGGTTATTGGGCCTACATGGGCCCTAAGGGAGAAGAGGAGGGCTGGCCAGGGCAGGCCGCGCGCCCCCTCCCCCCCTTGTCCGAGTAGGACAAGGAAGGGGGGGCGCCGCCCCCCTTTCCTCTTTCTCCCTCCCCCCTTCCTTTTGCAACAAGGCAAGAGGGGGGGGGGGTCCTACTCCCGGTGGGAGTAGGACTCCTCCAGGCGCACCCCTTGGGCCGGCGGCACCTCCCCCTCTCCCTCCTTTATATACGGGGGCAAGGGGCACCCCATGGCACACAAGTTGATCTTTGTGATCGTTCCTTAGCCGTGTGCGGTGCCCCCTTCCACCATATTCCACCTCGGTCATATCATAGCGGTGCTTAGGCGAAGCCCTGCGCCGGTAGAACATCATCACCGTCATCACGCCGTCGTGCTGACGAAACTCTCCCTCAACACTTTGCTGGATCGGAGCTCGAGGGACGTCACCGAGTTGAACGTGTGCAGAACTCAGAGGTGCCGTACGTTCGGTACTTGGATCGGTCGGATCGGGAAGACGTACAACTACTTCCTCTACGTTGTGTCAACACTTCCGTTGCCGGTCTACGAGGGTACGTAGATAACACTCTCCCCTCTCGTTGCTATGCATCACCATGATCTTGCGTGTGCGTAGGATTTTTTTTGAAACTACTACGTTCCCCAACAAGAACTTGTAGCTTTGTTGTAGTTAATTATAGCTTCTGATGTTTCTGAATTTGGTTGTTGTCTCACCAGCAATTAATTCATTTGCACAATGATCTTTTTGAGAAGATATGTCATAACTAACATGTTTCTTCAGTTTTTCAAAATATGTATTTGGTGATTTTCTATGTTTCTAGAAACCCATTTTCCCTACATTTGTTACCAATTTAGTTTTAAATATTATAGGATGAACGGAAGTGTTCTTACCTGGAGTGGATTGATCAAGAGTGGCCATAGTCTTTGAAGATGTGACTAGCAAAGCTCTGGACCATGTATGAGGAAGATAATAGAGATAGGCTTAGAGAAAGTGTTGGCAACACTGAAGAATATTTCAAGATGTGGGAAAAAGAGGAAGATGGAGAATGCACTCAGATTTTTTAAATTAGACTTTGATAAGATTGCGTTAGCGAAGGAGGAGGCACTTTCCCAGTTGGTCAGTGCAAACATGTTCTTATTGAACTGAAAGCAGAGGTGGAGAAGACGAAGCTGGCTGATCATGCATTAGATAATTAGGGAAATGAATATATTGTTATAATATTGTTCTTATGAAGGTGAACTAGCTATATGTTGTATTGTGTTGTTTTCAAGTAGCTATCGTACTGTGATGTTAAAATATATTTATGTTCTTGATATAAAATTGGCAAACAGTTGTTCGATATGAAATATGAATTTGCGTAATACTGGAATTATTAATTGTAAACTAATAAACCTACTAAATGGGTCATGGAACTTCGCAAACGGTTCTAGCAGTAAAAGCGGTTGTGATGGATAGCCCAATGCCATACATTTTTATTCATCAAATCATGTGTGATATAGTTGAATAAAGCAAACGGTTAATGGAGGCAGGGCGTGTGTGATCGTCATACCAATCACACACGAGACTATGCATAAAACTGTGTGGGATGTATATACGAACGGAAACGTTCGTCTGGGATCCAATGTGTGGGATGTGCAAACGAATGGAAATGTTTCTCTAGGATTCACTGTGTGGGATATGAAGACGAACAGAAACGTTTCTCGTGGATTGACTGTGTGGGTTGTGCAGACGAAGGGAAACATTTCTCTGGAAATCACTATGTGGGATGTACCTACAAATGGACACGATTGAGCCTGTATAATTGTATGCGATGGCTAGCCTAAACGCACACAAGCTCATTTTGCATAGCGTGTGTGACCGGAGGGCCTATCCCCAACGGTTTATTGGTAGTGTGGGAAGGACCCCCCTATCGCCCCCACTCACTAGGCGATGCTTTAAAATGTCATCGTGGAAAGGGTTTAAAAACCGTTTATATAGCAGCTCGCTGTACCAGTGGCACATCCAACTTGGACTCCCTGACGGACTCAGTACCTCCGTGCATATCAACCAAAGTATCCCAAATTTCCTTTGCATTCTCAAGGCGGCTGATTTTGTTGAATTCTTCGAGGCACAATCCATTGAATGTAATATCACAAGCTTGAGCACTGTATTGCAACATCTTCAATTCTTACGCCATCGCTTCATGATCTAGTTCTCTACCATCTTCAAAGAATTCACCTTGCAGGCCAACACGGACAATAGCCCAAACGGCGGGGTTATAACCAAGAATATGCATTTTCATCTTATGCTTCCAACTAGCAAAAAATGTACCATCAAAATAAGAACCTCTACAATGATAGTTACCCTCGCTAGCCGCCATTCTCTCCTAGGTTGTGAAACCAAGGCTACGATCACCAAAGCTATGGAAATCAAGGACAATGGAGACCAAAGCTCGGATACCACTTGTGGGATCGAAAGTATGTCTAGAGGGGGGTGATTAGACTACTTGACCAAATAAAGATATATCCTTTGCCCAATTTTAGTTGTGGGCAGATTTTAGCAATTAGCACAAGTCAAGATATCAACCTACACATGCAATTCTAAGAGTATAGTAGTGGAATGTAAAATATTGCATATGAAGGTAAAGGGAAGGGTTGGAGAAGGCAAATGGAATGGAGACACGGAGATTTTTGGCATGGTTCCGATAGGTGGTGCTATCGTACATCCACGTTGATGGAGACTTTAGTAAGGATTTTGCGGTATGATGATAGTGATATGTGAGTCATGTTGGCGAGTAATTATGCTTTAGTAAGAATATTGGTGTTAAGGTTTGTGATTCCCTATGCAAGCATGAAAGCCAATAGTTATTCAATTAAATTACATCTTACTTGTGGTGCATTATTCGGTGTTAGTTATGCCCAATGCTCATTTATGTGAATTTTCATTTCTTGGTTGGTTGCTTCTCAATCTATTTGCTAGCCTCCATTTGTACTAAGTGGGAATACTACCTGTGCATCTAAAATCTTTAAACCCAGTTTCGCCACATGAGTCCACCATACCTACCTATATGCAGTATTTCCATGTCGTTCTAAGCAAATTTGTATGTGCCATCTCTAATTTTCAAAATAGTTTCCTTTTTGTGTGCTCGCATCGCTCATGAAACGCTAGGGGGTGGCTGATATTTTTCCATGCTAGATGTGTTATTCTCAAGATGAGTGTTTATTCACTTGTCATTGCACGAGAGTACGACAAAGGTATTAGGGATGCCTAGTCCTGAAAAATGAATTTACTTTATGTTGCCAAATAATAAATTCCTTAGAAAGTGTTGGTATGGACGACACCCGTGGATACGGTTAGCTGTGGAATGTGAAAGTATGGTGGAAAAAGGAATAAACTTTAATTTTTGTTTGGTAAATGCCTATGATATATCTATCATGGAAATTATTGGGAACTACTCGATCATTTACGTTGACAGGAAAAGCATGACACCCAAAAATGTTTTATCTCTATATTTTTTGCTCTGAGCTATGGCACCTCTGCAAATCCATACTCCCCTCTGTGAAGGGGACTTTCTATTTACTTTATGCAATTTTTATTTTGAGTCTCTATCTATCTTATAAAGCACCAACTAAGGGGCACTATGATCGTACTTGAGCATTGGGTGTAGCTAATATGCGAGTGTGTTTCATGAATGGATCAATGATTGAGCATGATGGGCTAGGGATAACTTGCTTTAGTGTTGATATTTTGAAAGACATGGTTGCTTGTTGATATGCTTGAGTATTGAAATCTTCATGTCAAAACTAGACTATTACTTTGAACCATATAAAAGTCCATATGTCCATGCTACAAAAGAAAAGAATATGTGATGAACCTGCTAGGAAGCATTCCACATAAAAAAATTCTGTTTTTATCATTTACCAACTCGAGGATTAGTAGGAATTAAGCTTGGGGATGTTGATACGTCTCCAATGTATATATAATTTTTGCTTGTTCCATGCTGTTATATTATCATTCTTGGATGTTTTACAATCATTTTATAGTAACTTTATATCATTTTCTGGGACTAACCTATTGACATAGTGCCCAGTGCCAATTGTTGCTTTTTACTTCGCATAAAATCAATACCAGACGACGCCCAGTGGGCCAAAGAAGTACCCGAGGGGTGCCCCGAGGGGGGCACAACCCACCTGGGTGCGCCTGGGGGCCCGGGCGCTCCCTGATGAGTTGTGCCCACCTCGGTGGCCTCCCACACTGCCTCTTTGCCTTATAAATTTCCAAATATTCCAAACCCCTGGGGGTAACCCTAGATCAGAAGTTCCGTCATCGCAAGCCTATGTAGCCATGAAAAACCAATTGGGAGCCCATTCCGGCACCCTGCCGGAGGGGGAAATCATCACCAGTGGCCATATTCTTCATCTCGGCAGCCACCTTGATGAGGAGGGAGTAGTCCACCCTCGGGGCTAAGGCTTTGTACCAGTAGCTATGTGTTTAATCTCTCTCTCTCTCTCTCTCTCTCTCCCCCTCTCATGTTCTTGAGATGGCACGATATTGATGTATCGCGGGCTTTGTTAATATAGTTGGATCATATGGTGTTTTCCCCTCTCTGTCTTGTTGTGATGAATTGAGTTTTCCTTTTGAGATTTCATTTTATAGGATTGAATACTTTTATGGATTTGAGAGCACTCGATATATCTCTTGCATATGAATACCCATGGTGACAATGGGATACTATAATGATTCACTTGAGATATGTTTTGGCACTCAACTTGCGGATTCCTGATACGTCACCAATGTATCTATAATTTTAGATTGTTCCATGCCATTATATTATCTGTTTTGGATGTTTTATATGCATTAATATGCTATTTTATATTATTTTTGGGACTAACCTATTAACCTAGAGCCCAGTGTCAGTTTCTATTTTTCCTTGTTTTTGAGATTCGCAGAAAACGAATACCAAACGGAGTCCAAACGGAATGAAACCACTTTTGGACTAGAAGACACCTGTTGGACTTGGACTCCAAGTCAGAAGAGCTTGGAGTAGACGACAAGCCACAGGGGCGCGCCCTAGCGGGGGCCCCCTACCTTGTGGCCTACTCCAACACCCCCTGACCTAATTCTTCGTCCCATATATTCACACATATTCCTAAACCTCTAGAGGAATCGATGAAAACACTTTTCCACCACCGCAACCTTCTGTACCCGTGAGATCCCATCTAGGGACCTTTTATGGCACCCAGCCGGAGGGGGATTCAATCACGGAGGGCTTCTACATCAACTCTGTTGCACTTCTGATGAAGCGTGAGTAGTTTACCTCAGACCTACGGGTCAATAGCTAGTAGCTAGATGGCTTCTTCTCTCTCTTTGATTCTCAATACCATGTTCTCCTCGATGTTCTTGGAGATCTATCCGAGATAATATTCTTTTGCGGTGTGTTTGCCAAGATCCGATGAATTGTGGATTTATGATCAGCTTATCTATGAATATTATTTGAATCTTCTCTGAATTCGTATATGCATGAATTGGTATCTTCGTAATTCTCTTCGAACTATCGGTTTAGTTTGGCCAACTAGATTGGTTTTTCTTGCAATAGGAGAAGTGCTTAGCTTTGGGTTCAATCTTGCGGTGTCCTTTCCTAGTGACAGTAGGGGCAGCAAGGCATGTATTGTATTGTTGCCAGCGAGGATAAAAAGATGGGGTTTCATCATATTGCTCTACATCATGTCATCTTACTTAATGCGTTACTCTGTTCTTCATGAACTTAATACTCTAGATGCAGGTGACACGTCTCCAACGTACCTATAATTGATGAAGTATCCATGCTGTTTTATTATCATTCTTGGATGTTTTACAATCATTTTATAGCAACTTTATATCATTTTTGGGACTAACCTATTGACCCAGTGCCCAGTGCCAATTGCTGTTTTTTGCTTGTTTTTTACATCGCAGGAAATCAAAATCAAACGGAGTCCAAACACCGTGAAACTTTTTGGAGAGTTTTTATGGACCAGAACACCCAGGATGGGCCAGAGCAGCACCTGGGGGTGCCTCAAGGGGGGCACAACCCACCAGGGCGCGCCTGGGGGCCCAGGCGCGCCCAGGTGGGTTGTGCCCACCTCGGTGGCCTCCCGCACCCCTCTTTACCCTATAAATTCCGAAATATTCTAAAAACCATCGGGGTTAACCTAGATCAGAAGTTCCGCCACCGCAAGGCTCTGTAGCCACCGAAAACCAATCTAGACCCCGTTCCGACACTCTACCAAAGGGGGAAATCATCACCGGTGGCCATCTTCATCATCCCGGCAGCCACCATGATGAGGAGGGAGTAGTCCACCCTCGGGGCTGAGGGGTTGCACCAGTAGCTATGTGTTTAATCTCTCTCTCTCACTCTCTCACTCTCTCTCTCTCTCTCTCGTTTTCTTGAGATGTCACGATCTTAATGTATCGCGGGCTTTGTTAATATAGTCGGATCATATGGTGTTTTCCCCTCTATATCTTGTTGTGATGAATTGAGTTTTTCCCTTTGAGATTTCGTTGTTATCGGATTGAACACTTTTATGGATTTGAGAGCACTTGATATATGTCTTGCATATGAATACTCTTGGTGACAATGGGGTATCATATTGATTCACTTGATATGTGTTTTGGCACTCAACTTGCGGATTCCCGCGGTGAAATTGGGGTAATCTATGCATAGGGGTTGATGCATGTTCTCGTCTTTTGTTTCTCCGGTAGAAATCTTGGGGCACTCTTCGAGTTACTTTGTGTTGGATTGAGTATTATGAATCTGAAACTATTTGGTGTTATTTTAGTACGAACTCTTGGATAGATCGATCGGAAAGAATAGCTTCGAGGTGGTTTCGTACCCTACAAAATGATTTCTTCGTATGCTCTTCGCTAGATAGGAACTTTGGAGCGATTCTTCGTTTCATGTTGAGGGATGGTTATATGATCCAATTATATTAGCACTGTTGAGAGATTGCACTAGCGAAAGTATGGACCCTAGGCCTCGTTTCCAAGCATTGCAATACCGTTTTTGTGCCCATTTACTATTTGCTACCTTGCTGTTTTTATTTATTCAGATTATAAAAATATATTTCTACCATCCATATTACACTTCTATCACCATCTCTTCGCCGAACTAGTGCACCTATACAAATTACCATTGTATTTGGTGTGTTGGGGACACAAGAGACTTTTTATTATTTGGTTGCAGTGTTGTTTGGGAGAGACCATCTTCATCCTACGCCTCCCACGGATTGATAAACCTTAGGTCATCCACTTGAGGGAAAATTGCTAATGTCCTACAAAACTCTGTGCTTGGAGGCCCAACACGTGTCTACCAGAATAAAGTTGCGTAGTAGACATCAAGCTCTTTTCCGGCGCCGTTTCCAGGGAGGTGAGTGCATGAAGGTATATATTTAGATCTTGCAATCAAATCTTCTAGTTTCTTGTTTTATCACTAGTTTGGTTTATAAAAAGAAAACTACAAAAAAATGGAATTGAGGTTGTCTCATATTATTCATCTCTATAATATCTTTCGTGAAAATGATGGAAAGGAAAATTCTGCTCAGTTGATAGAAGAAGAATTCAATAGAATGTTTGGTATAAATGATGAGCATGATCGCAATGTTGTTAGTATGAATTCTTCGAATATCCATGATGCTAATGATATGCAAAGCCATAAGCTCGGGGATGCTATGTTTGATGAAGATGATATTTTTAGTCCCCCAAGATTTGATGTGCAAATTTGTTATAATGATTGCATGCCTCCTATTTATGATGATTATAATGATGAAAGTGGATTTGGAGAGGTCATGACTTTATTTAGTGATGAATCCACCATTTTGGATGAGGCTTTAATTGACTATCAGGACAAGGTTGCTATCTATGATGATTATTGTGATGACATGTATGCTATATTTAATAATGATAACCGTGAAACTTGTCATCATGATTTTAATTTTCTATCACATGAGAGTTATTTTGTTGAGTTTGCTCCCACAATTATTGATGAGAATAAATTTGCTTATGTGGAGAGTAATAAAATTTCTATGCTTGTGAATCATGGAAAGAATGCTTTATGTGATAGCTATATTGTTGAATTCATTCATGATGCTACTGAAAATTATTATGAGAGAGGAACATATGCTTGTAGGTATTGCAATAATATCAAGTTTCCTCTCTGTGTGTTGAAAATCTTGAAGTTTTGCTTGTTTTGCCTTCCTATGCTAGTTGATTCTTGTTCCCATAAATTGTTTGCTCACAAAATCCCTATGCATAGGACGTGTGTTAGACTTAAATGTGCTTTTCATGCGCTTCATGATGCTCTCTTTATGTTTCAATTCTCATCTTTTATGCGAGCATCATTGAAATCATCATGCCTACCTAAAAGGCATTAAAGAAAAGCACTTGTTGCGAGACAACCCAACGCTTTTACCTACTGTTGTGTGTTCACATGATTAGGCTACTATAGTAATCATGTTTTATTGATTTTGTTTCAATAAATTGCCAAGTAAGACCTTTGGGATGGCTTACGGTGATAGTTGATTTGATCTTGCTGAAAAACTGAAACTTTTTGCATTCAGGAAAACAATTCTCATTTTTAATAGAAGCGTGATAAAATGCTGATTCTTTTTGCATAAGATTAATAGACAAAGTACCAAGGTTTTCCTATTTTTTCAGAATTTTTGGAGTAGCATAAGTATGTTTGGAGTACGGATTACTACAGACTGTTCTATTTTTGACAGATTCTGTTTTCAATGCATAGTATGCTTGTTTTCTAATTTACATGACTTATATTGCTCAATATAAATTGTGGAAATGATATGCTACAGTAGGAATTATGTGAGAACAATTATGAATCTTGTCTTCGATATTAGCAAAAGTAAAATGGTTTGTTCTTTATCATACTAACGTATCTCACAAAGTTCCATTAAGTTTTGTGTGATTGAAATATTCAAGTTTTGGGTGAGATGTCGATATGAGGAGAATAAAGAGTGACATCCCCTCTTTGTCTTCAACATTATCGGTAACCTCACCTGGAGCTATGTCTTCATTCGTCACATGATATGAGTTTTACTTGGAGCATCATTTTATTTTGTTAGGATTTGCTTGCTGTTATTTAGAATAATGTTTTGCATCTTCTATTTCAATAAAAGTGGCATTGATAGCCTTTACTATGCGTATTTTGCAAATATACATGTTGCTGTTTGAAAACAGAAAGTTTACCGCTGTTGCAAAAATTCCCTAGAAAAGTTAGAATGTGATAAAATGTTGAAACTTTTTGAAAAATGAGCTCTGATAAATTTTCTACAGTGTGGTAAATTTTCACAACTTGTGGAGTTATGGAAGTATTGATACTCTTGCATTCTTTACAGACTGTACCTGTTTTGGCAGATTGCTATTATGTTTGCATTGTTTGCATATGTTTGCTTGTTTAATGATTTTATTTGAGGATAGGAGTATGAAATATGCATAGGCATTTAGTATTCAATGTTGAATAATAATTTTAGTGATTTGCTACAATAGAGAATGATAAGGTTTTTGCATTGGTTTATACTAACTTATCTCACGAGTTCTTGTTGAGTTTTGTGTGGATGAAGCTTTTGAGATTTAGGAAAACCGTGATATGAGAAGAATTAAGGAGACACAAAAGCTAAAGCTTGGGGCTGCCCAAGTCATCCCAAGATAATATTTCAAGAATTCTCAAGCATCTAAGCTTGGGGATGCCCCGGTAGGCATCCCACCTTTCTTCATCAACAATTATCGGTTAGTATCGGTTGAGCCTAAGTTTTTGCTTCTTCACACGAGTTGTGCTATCCTTGGAGTGTCATTTTGTTTTGTTTTGCTTGTTGTTTTAATAAAGTACTTAGATCTGAAAGTTTTTAAATAAAATAGACTACTCAAATAGTTGCCAGGGAGGCTAGGTAAGCGACATTCACATTGTCAGATTTTGGGTTCCGGCAAAACCCTTAAGGTTTGAACTCTGGGGTGCGCACGAAGATCTCTCCTTCCCCCTAGCTCACTCTCTCACCACGATCCCAAAGCTCAGCTCATCAAACCCAAAGAACAAGGGACACAAGAGTTTATACTGGTTCGGGCCACCGATGTGGTGTAATACCCTACTCTAGTGTGGTGTGGTGGATTGCCTTGTAGGCTAAGGATGAACAAGTGCAAGGGAAGAACAAGTTCCTCGGGAGAGGTTCTCTTAAGCTCGGTGAGATGGTGCGTATGAGGGTGGAATGGATCCGATCCCCTTCCTATGGTGACGGCTAGTCCTATTTATAGAGGCCCTGGTCCTCTTCCAAAATATTAGGCGGGAAGGGGTCCCACAACGGCCAATTTGAAGGGGGACAACTAGTACAAGCTATCCTGACAAAAGGTGGTCTTCACCTGCCAAAGGCTCTGGTGGTGACGCCGTCGTGGGATCCGCGATGACCTCCGTCCTGTCGTCCTGTTGGTCTTGGTATCATTGCACCGATATGGAAACCTTTGCCTGATGCCTCGGGACTCCTCGTCTGCGCGTGCTCCTTTAGCACCAAAGAGGCAACTGGTGCTCTGCGCCCGCTGGCGCCTGCCTGGCACCCACCTGGCCATGGTCGTCATGGCTCATGTCACGAGAACCTCATGAGGTGCCCCTCACCTTCATCTCTCCGTTCCTCGCGAGCCAGCCTAGTGAGTCTACCCCTGAGGAGGTCTTGTGTCGCCCGCCTCGCGAGGCTTGGCTCCTCACGAGGGACTTGAGTGTTTGCTGGTGAAGATGGGTCGTACCAGGCCGCTAGAGGAGCCACGCCGTGGGCCGCAGGCAGGCAAGTCTGGGGACCCCTATTCCCAGCACGCCGATAGTAGCCCCCCGGGCCCAAGGCGCGCTCGGACTTGGCTTCGAGGTGAAGCCAAGGGGCAAGTGCGGAGCACCGCGGGCCCCAATCTCCTGCGACCTTGATCGACGCATGGCGACCGACAGGACATGGGCGTCTCCGCTTCCCCATGCTGCCTCGGCAACTGCCCGACTGACAAAAGGCTGGCGCGGGCTGCTGATGACCCACAAGTATAGGGGATCTATCGTAGTCCTTTCGATAAGTAAGAGTGTCGAACCCAACGAGGAGCAGAAGGAAATGATAAGCGGTTTTCAGCAAGGTATTCTGTGCAAGTACTGAAATAAGTGGTAACAGATAGTGTTGTGATAGGATAAATTGTAACGAGCAACAAGTAACAAAAGTAAATAAAGTGCAGCAAGATGGCCCAATCCTTTTTGTAGCAAAGGACAAGCCGGAACAAACTCTTATATGATGTAAAGAGCTCCCGAGGACACATGGGAATATCGTCAAGCTAGGTTTCATCACGATCATATGATTCGTGTTCGGTACTTTGATAATTTGGTATGTGGGTGGACCGGTGCTTGGGTACTGCCCTTACTTGGACAAGCATCCCACTTATGATTAAACTCTATTGCAAGCATCCGCAACTACAACAAAATTATTAAGGTAAACCTAACCATAGCATGAAACATATGGATCCAAATCAACCCCTTACGAAGCAACGCATAAACTAGGGTTTAAGCTTCTGTCACTCTAGCAACCCATCATCTACTTATTAATTCCCAATGCCTTCCTCTAGGCCCAAATAATGGTGAAGTGTCATGTAGTCAACGTTCACATAACACCACTAGAGGAGAGACAACATACATCTCATCAAAATATCGAACGAATACCAAATTCACATGACTACTAATAGCAAGACTTCTCCCATGTCCTCAGGAACAAACATAACTACTCACAAAGCATATTCATGTTCATAATCAGAGGGGTATTAATATGCATATAGGATTTGAACATATGATCTTCCACCAAATAAACCAACTAGCATCAACTACAAGGAGTAATTAACACTACTAGCAACCCATAGGTATCAATCCCGGACTTGGAGACAAGAATTGGATACAAGAGATGAACTAGGGTTTGAGAGGAGATGGTGCTGGTGAAGATGTTGATGGAGATTGACCCCCTCCCGATGAGAGGATCGTTGGTGATGACGATGGCGATGATTTCCCCCTCCCAGAGGGAAGTGTCCCCGGCAGAACAGCTCCGCCAAAGCCCTAGATTGGTTCCGCCAAGGTTCCGCATCGTGGTGGCGGAGTCTCGTCCCGAAAGCTGGCTTCTGATTTTTTCCTCATCGAAAGACTCCATATAGAAGAAGATGGGCATTGGAGGGCCAACAAGGGACCCACGAGGTAGGGGC
Organism: Triticum urartu; assembly: GCF_003073215.2. NCBI lineage: Eukaryota > Viridiplantae > Streptophyta > Magnoliopsida > Poales > Poaceae > Triticum > Triticum urartu. The sequence goes on from NC_053024.1 coordinate 417,833,575, forward strand.
GCACACAGGGGGGTAGGGCGCGCCCCCACCCTCGTGGGCAGGGTGTGCCCCCCCTCTGGAACTTCTTGCGCTCACTATTTTTTATATATTCTGAAAATGACTTCTATGAAGTTTCAGGACTTTTGGAGATGTGCAGAATATGTCTCTAATATTTTTTCCTTTTCCAGCCCAGAATCCCAGCTGCCGGCATTCTCCCTCTTTATGTAAACCTTGTAAAATAAGAGAGAATAGGCATAAGTATTGTGACATAATGTGTAATAACAGCCCATAATGCAATAAATATCGATATAAAAGCATGATGCAAAATGGACGTATCAGCTATGTTGCCTTCATTGCTCCCCTTCGTCTTTCTCCAGATCCCTTTTCTTGCTCCTCGCTCCCAAGGACTCCAGATCTGCCCAAATCCTCCTCCGAATCCGCCACCAATGGCGCCCAACAAAGCTTGGGCCTTCGCTCCACCATCCTGGTACGAGCCTGCATTGAGCGCGCCAAGCGTTTCGGAGAAGAACCTTGCCGTCGTGCTTCTGATGACGGCGGCGGGCGATGAAAAGAGGAAAACCGTGCTCTGGGTTGGCTTCACCAAGCCGGAGCCTTTGGGTAGCACCTTCTATCCTTTCTTCATGAGCAGCGTTGTTGCGGGGTTGGTTCCCCCCTTCTCTGACTTCTTCTACTCCGTCGTCAGCCACTACAAACTTCACGCCCTCCACCTTTATCCCAACTCCATCCTCCTTCTGTCGATCTTCGCCTTCTATTGCGAGGCATACGTTGGGGTGATGCCGTCCGTGGCGCTGCTGCTCCACTTCTTCTATCTCCGGATCAAGGACGGCCCCTGCTCAGGGTGTGCCAACTTCGTCGCAGCCAACAAGACCAATGCGATCTCGAACGCCGGGAAGAAGGCCGAGGGCTTCAGGAGCAAGTGGGTCATGATGGATGCCAAGTGCTCTCACCCCCGGTTGGTGCTGCCGACGGTGATGCCCGCGTCTCATGACGGGTGGCTCCACGCGAGGCTCGACGACCCTTGAGCGGAGTTGGTGCTAGAGAGGATGAACGCCGACCTGAAGCCTGACGATCCAACGGCGGCGAAGCTGACGGGGGCCATGATCGTCAAGTATTCCGTGGCACAGCGCATGGCTCTGCTCCAGTCGCGCCCACGCCCCTTGTGGAAGATCGGGGACGGGGGTGACGACCTCTGCCTACGCCCGAAGGCCTTGTCTGACGCGTAGTTGGGCACGGCCCTCCGCTCCTTGGTTGGGGACGACCAAGGGTACCCGTCGGACATCTTCGTTCCCTTGTACCGCCGTCTGGATGGGGCGAAGATTGCCGCCGCCCTGCCTGTCTTCGATGGATGTGGTCTTGTGTCACCAGCGCCCTCAGAGGCCCAGGTGGTGACGACTCTAGTGGTGGTGTCCTCCAGCAATTTTGGCGAGGAGGAGGAGGACTCGGTGGCCACCCCGGAGGGGTTTGGGGACACCTCCCCCTCACGCAAGGCCGATCTCCTCCGCTCCTTGCATGACGACGACGATGTTCATGACCACCCAGCGAGGGAACTCATGCCCCCTGCTGGGGTTACTACGAGGTCCAGGGTCTCCCCCTTGAGGAAGCTGATGCCTAGTGTCCCGATGAAGAGAAGATCGTTGCTGATCTCTCGGGGCGACACCCCTGCCTCACCGCCGCCCATCCCACCACGGCCTTGCCGACCTACGGGCCTGCATGCCCGTACCTCCGACCGCGAGGCCCCCCGGCTACGCACTTCTGAAGAGGCGGCGGGACTACGCCGCCGTGGACCAGTGAGTGTCCTGTCATGACCTTGCCCTTGCTCCTGCTTCCGTTGCGGCTTCCTGATGTTTCCTTCTTGTGCTTCTAGGCCAACGCCATCGTCAAAGAAGAAGAAGGAAGGGGCGGCCACATCCTCGGGGACCCAGCAGCCTAGCACGGCCACACCTCCTCCAACGCAGAAGGGCGGCGATGGCTCCCACACTTCTCCCGCTCGGTCGTCCTCGCGAGGCTAAGTGGACAAGCCTCAGGAGAAGGCGATATCCTTGGCCAAGCCGGCTCCGGAGGCAACTATCCCCATCTCGCCAGGTTCAGGAGCCCCCAGCTCCACTTCGTGTCATCTCCAGCTCGCAGGTCTTGGCGATGGTGCAGCCTCCTCCTTTGGTTGCATTGCTGGCCCGCGATCCTTCCGCTCCGCGCGACAACTTGGAGGAGGCCCTTTCTGCGCCGGCGCAGCTTCAGGGTGACCTCCAAGGCGCTGACCGCCGACTGGTGGCGGGGCGCCTTGAACTGATCTTTGGTTGGCTGCAGTCCGACGCGTCCATCCGGGAGGCGCTGAGCCAGGCCGTAGCGGCTTCCGAGAAGGACAAGCAGGCCGCTGCCCAAGCCACGGCCGCCCGTGAGGTGGCGCCGAAGGACGCTGGGGCCGCCCAGGATCGCTGCTGTTCGCTGGAGGCTGAGCTGGAGGCCATGCGCAATGAGCGCGTGGCTGAGGCTCGAGACCGCAAGGCAGAGGAGGAGAAGATGAAGGCCCGAGAGGACACTGTCAGAGGTCGCGACGCCGAGCTGGAGTAGTTGGCAAGGGCATAGGCCACAGAGCGCAGCCGCTTGGAGAAGCTGGAGCAGGAGATGAGGACAGAGAAGGCCGAGCTGGAAGCCAAGGTGAAGGTCCTGGCTGAGGACCGTGTGGCCTTCAGGTCCCTTGAAGAGAAGTCCCGCATGGCGCCGCGGGCACTCTACGAGAAGGGACCAGAGGAGCCGCTGGCGACAGACGGCGAGGGCCCCGTCCAGCTGCTTCCTCATCATGTCGCGGTGCTTGAAGACGTCGTCGATGGGATCGGCCCCTTGGTGGAGGGGAAGCCCGTGCGCTCTCCTCTGCTGCACTGACGCGCGTCTTCAGCCACCTCTATCTTCGCAATCCCAATGCCGACCTTGACGAGCTGCTCGAGCCCGTGGATGATGAGCGTTGTGATGACCCACAAGTATAGGGGATCGATCATAGTCCTTTTGATAAGTAAGAGTGTCGAACCCAATGAGGAGCAGAAGGAAATGATAAGCGGTTTTCAGCAAGGTATTCTGTGCAAGTACTGAAATAAGTGGTAACAAATAGTGTTGTGATAGGATAAATTGTAACGAGCAACAAGTAAAAAAGAGTAAATAAAGTGCAGCAAGATGGCCCAATCCTTTTTGTAGCAAAGGACAAGCCGGAACAAACTCTTATAATAGGAAAAGCGCTCCCGAGGACACATGGGAATATCGTCAAGCTAGTTTTCATCACGTTCATATGATTCGCGTTCGATACTTTGATAATTTGATATGTGGGTGGACCGGTGCTTGGGTGCTGTTCTTACTTGAACAAGCATCCCACTTATGATTAACCTCTATTGCAAGCATCCGCAACTACAACAAAAGTATTAAGGTAAACCTAACCATAGCATGAAACATGTGGATCCAAATCAGCCCCTTACGAAGCAAAGCATAAACTAGGGTTTAAGCTTTTGTCACTCTAGAAACCCATCATCTATTTATTACTTCCCAATGCCTTCCTCTAGGCCCAAATAATGGTGAAGTGTTATGTAGTCGACGTTCACATAACACCACTAGAGGCTAGACAATACATCTTATAAAAATATCAAACGAATACCAAATTCACATGACTACTAATAGCAAGACTTCTCCCTTGTCCTCAGGAACAAACGTAATTACTCACAAAGCATATTCATGTTCATAATCAGAGGGGTAATAATATGCATATAGGATCTGAACATACTAGCAACCTACTAGCACCAATCCCGGACTTTGAGACAAGAATTGGATACAAGAGATGAACTAGGGTTTGGAGATGAGATGGTGCTGGTGAAGATGTTGATGGAGATTGCCCTCTCCCGATGAGAGGAGCGTTGGTGATGACGATGGTGATGATTTCCCCCCTCCTAGAGGGAAGTATCGCCAGCAGAACAGCTCCGTCGGAGCTCTAGATTGGTTCCGCCAAGGTTCCGCCTCGCGGCGGCGGAGTTTCGTCCCGAAAAGTTCCTTCTTATTTTTTTTCTCATCGAAAGACTTCATATAGGAGAAGATGGATGTCGGAGAGCCACCAGGGGGCCCACGAGGTAGGGGGCATGCCCTAGGGGGGCGCGCCCCCACCCTCGTGAGCAGGGTGTGGGCCCCCTGGCCTTCATCTTTGGCGAGGATTTTTCTTTATTTATTTTAAGATGTTCCGTGGAGTTTCAGGACTTTTGGAGTTGCACAGAATAGGTCTCTAATATTTGCTCCTTTTCCAGCCCAGAATTGCAGCTACCGGCATTCTCCCTCCTTATGTAAACCTTGTAAAATAAGAGAGAATAGCCATGAGTATTGTGACATAAAGTGAAATAACAGTCCATAATGCAATAAATATCGATATAAAAGCATGATGCAAAATGGACGTATCAACTCCCCCAAGCTTAGACCTCGCTTGTCCTCAAGCGAAAAGCCGATAACAATAAATATGTCCTCATGTTTAGAGGTAGAGGCGTCGATAAAAATAAAATACGGACATGAAGGCATCATGATTATTCTCATTACATCAACATATATAGATTTTGTCATATGATCACTTATGTTCAAGTGATGATCTATTCACAATGCAAAAGTATAAATCATAAACCTTATTGGGCTCCGACAAACTATAATCTCAGTCATTGAAGCAATTGCAATTTATCATAACATCGGAAAGAGTCTATGTCAGAGCTAAAAAGCAAGTCCACATACTCAACTATCATTTAGCCCTCCATAATTGCTAACACTCATGCAATACTTGTGGTTACGGAGTTTTAATCGGACACAGAGAAAGATAGGGGCTTGTAGTTTTGCCCCACAACCTTTTACCTCAAGGGTAATGTCAACAATAATGGTTCATGCTCCCCTACACCCAATTAGATATATATATCATGTTCTTTCCAACATGCTGAGCTTGCCAAAGGATAAAATGAAAAAGAAAAGGTGAAGATCACCATGACTCTTGCATAAGGTAGAAGATAATAATATAGGATAGGCCCTTCGCAGAGGGAAGCAGAGGTTGCCATGCGCTTTTATAGTTGGATGCATAAAATCTCAATGCGAAAGAATGCCACTTTATATTGCCCCTTGTGATATGAACCTTTATTATGCAGCCCATTGCTTTTATTACTTCCACATCACAAGACCGTATAAAGCTTATTTCTCCCACACCAATCAATCATACATATTTAGAGCAATTTTTATTGCTTTGCACCGATGACAACTTACTTAAAGGATCTTACTCAATCCATAGGTAGATATGGTGGACTCTCATGGCAAAACTGGTTTAAGGGTATTTGGAAGCACAAGTAGTATTTCTACTTGGTGCTGAGAATTTGGCTAACATGAGGGGGAAAGGCAAGCTCAACAAGTTAGAGGATCCATGACAACATACTTTATCTCAGATATAAGAAAGACATAACTCATTACGTTGTCTTCCTTGTCCAACATCGACTCTTTAGCATGTCATATTTTAATGAGTGCTCCCAATCATAAAAGATGTCAGTGATAATATATCTATATGTGAAAACCTCTCTTTCCTTATTACTTCCTATTAATTGCAACAATGACCAAAGCTGTGTTTGCCAACTCCCAACAACTTTTAATCATCATACTCTTTCTATGTGAAGTCATTACACTCAATAAGATCAATATGAACTTTTTGTTTCTTTTTATTCTTTTTCTCTTTTCTTTTATTCACCCATGATCATGGCAAAATAATCAAGCCCTTGACTCAACACTAATCTTTATTATATATAGCTCATGGACTCAAAACTAGATCATGCCATAAACTTTATTCTACTAAATCAAGATACTACTAATAGGATCGAACTAAGAAAAACGATAAAGATAGGAGTTGTGATGGTGATACGATACCGGGGCACCTCCCCCAAGCTTGGCGGTTGCCAAGGGGAGTGCCCATACCCATGTGATTATATCTCCTTTTTTGTTGTCGATGTAATATTCTTGGCGATGATTCCCCTCAGGATGCGGTTCTCCTCCTCGAGCTTATTGACTTGCTGTTTGAGGTCCATTATTTCCTTACGAAGCTTTCCAGTGACAGCTAAAGCTCCTTGCACCCAAGGGTGTTGCATAGCTGCGGGAGAACAAGTGACACTCCTCTTCATATTTTCATAAGAAAGAATTCTAACATTAGAAGGGATAACCGAGTTTGGAATAGCTGAGCTCTGTAGTTCCCCCATCGTGAACCCAGCTCGGATGCAAGAGGTGACTTCTTGATCCTCCATGGCATCTACTCTCATCAAGTCAGCCTCCATCTCTTCCTCCGTTGCTGGCCCAAAGTGGTCAGCGTCGCTGTTTGCCCTTGGTTCCGGTGCCGGATTAGATACCCGGCTCTCCCTGATTGACTCTTGAGAAGACATCTTGCTCTAATCTGCAGCAGCAACAGCTCGAAAACAAAACCAGAGGAGGTTTGCGTAATACGGGAGTCAAAACCTTCAGGAGATTATATAATGAATTTTTACCGACCAAAATACGCATCATGCAAGAAAACGGAGTCCGGAAAGCACACGAGGTGCTCACGAGGTAGGGGGGCGCGCCCAGAGGGGTAGGGCGCGCCCACCACCCTCGTGGGGCCCTCGTGTCCTTCCCGGACTGCTACTTATTTTCTATTTTTCTAAATATTCCAAAATGGAGAAATATTGCCTTAAAAATTGTTTGGAGTCGGTTTACTTACCGTACCACATACCTATTCCTTTTCGGAGTCTAAAACGTTCCGGAAAGTGTCCCTTATGTATTCCTCCGGGGTTACAGTTTCAATAATATTGGTTTCAACATTTATGGGATTACCTGAGATATAATGTTTAATTCTTTGACCGTTTACCACCTTCGGATTTGTGCCCTCGAAGTTGTTGATCTTTATGGCACCGGAACGATAGACCTCTTCGATAACATAGGGGCCTTCCCATTTAGAGAGAAGTTTTCCTGCAAAAAATCTTAAATGAGAATTGTATAGCAATACATAATCACCTACATTAAACTCACGCTTTTGTATCCTTTTGTCATCCCATCTTTTAACTTTTTCTTTAAACAACTTGGCATTTTCATAAGCTTGGGTTCTCCATTCATCAAGTGAGCTAATATCAAATAACCTCTTCTCACCGGCAAGTTTAAAATCATAGTTAAGCTCTTTAATAGCCCAATATGCCTTGTGTTCTAGTTCGAGAGGTAAGTGACATGCTTTTCCATAAACCATTTTATACGGAGACATACCCATAGGATTTTTATATGCAGTTCTATATGCCCATAATGCATCATCAAGTTTCTTTGACCAATTCTTTCTATACCTATTAACAGTCTTTTGCAAAATTAATTCAAGCTCTCTATTGCTCAACTCTACTTGACCACTAGACTGTGGGTGATAAGGAGGTGCAATTCTATGATTAACATCATATTTAGCAAGCATTTTACGGAAAGCACCATGAATAAAGTGTGAACCACCATCAGTCATTAAATATCTAGGGACTCCAAACCTCAGGAAAATAACTTCCTTAAGCATTTTAATAGAAGTGTTATGATCAACACTACTAGTTGGAATAGCTTCTACCCACTTAGTAACGTAATCAACAGCAACTAAAATATGTGTGTATCCATTAGAGGCAGGAAAAGGTCCCATATAATCAAAGCCCCAAACATCAAACGGTTCAATAACAAGAGAATAATTCATAGGCATTTCTTGATGTCTACTAATATTACCAATTCTTTGACATTCATCACAAGACAAGACAAACTTACGGGCATCCTTGAAGAGAGTAGGCCAATAAAAACCAGATTGCAATACCTTATGTGTAGTTCTATCTCCAGCGTGGTGTCCTCCATAAGCCTCGGAATGACACTTGCGTAGGATCTGTTCATGTTCATGCTCTGGTACACAACGTCTAATAACACCATCTACTCCTTCTTTATAAAGATGTGGGTCATCCCAAAAGTAATGTCTTAAATCATAGAAAAACTTTTTCGTTTGCTGGTATGTGAAGCTAGGTGGTATAAACTTAGCAACAATATAATTAGCATAATCAGCATACCATGGAGTACTACGAGAAGTACTTATAACATTTAATTGTTCATCAGGAAAGCTATCATTAATAGGTAGTGGGTCATCAAGAATATTTTCTAACCTAGACAAGTTGTCTGCAACGGGGTTCTCAGCTCCCTTTCTATCAACAATATGCAAATCAAATTCTTGTAGCAAGAGAACCCATCTAATAAGTCTAGGTTTAGCATCTTTCTTTTCCATAAGGTATTTAATAGCAGCATGATCAGTTTGAATAGTTACTTTAGAATCAACAATATAAGATCTGAACTTATCACAAGCAAATACAACTGCTAAAAGCTCTTTTTCAGTAGTAGCATAATTTCTTTGAGCATTGTCTAGAGTCTTACTAGCATAATGAATAACATTTAATTTCTTATCAACTCTTTGCCCTAGAACAGCACCTACAGCATAATCACTAGCATCACACATAATTTCAAAGGGTAAATTCCAATCAGGTGGCTGAACAATAGGTGCAGAGACTAATGCTTTCTTAAGTATTTCAAATGCTTCTACACAATCATCATCAAAGACAAATGGTATATCTTTTTGCAATAAATTAGTCAGAGGCCGAGAAATTTTTGAGAAGTCCTTAATGAACCTCCTATAAAATCCGGCGTGACCAAGGAAACTTCTTATACCTTTGAAGTCCTTGGGACATGGCATCTTTTCAATAGCATCGACCTTGGCTTTATCAACTTCAATACCTCTTTCAAAAACTTTGTGCCCCAAGACAATACCTTCATTAACCATAAAGTGGCACTTTTCCCAATTCAAGACAAGATTAGTTTCTTCACATCTCTGCAAAACTCGATCAAGATTGCTCAAGCAATCATCAAAAGAGGAACCATAGATGGAAAAGTCGTCCATGAAAACCTCACAAATCTTTTCACAAAAGTCAGAGAATATAGCCATCATGCATCTTTGAAAGGTAGTAGGTGCATTACATAAACCAAAAGGCATACGTCTATAAGCAAAAGTACCAAAAGGGCATGTAAAAGTAGTCTTTGATTGATCTCTAGCCGACACAGGTATTTGAGAGAAACCAGAATAACCATCTAGAAAGCAATAGCGTGTATGTTTGCATAATCTTTCTAGCATTTGATCAATAAAAGTTAAGGGGTAATGATCTTTCTTAGTAGCTTTATTTAATTTGCGGAAATCAATGACCATCCTATAACCCGTGATAATTCTTTGTGGAATCAATTCATCTTTATCATTAGGAACAACAGTAATACCTCCCTTCTTAGGGACACAATGGACAGGACTTACCCACTCACTATCAGCAACGGGATAGATTATACCTGCCTCCAGAAGCTTTAGTATTTCTTTTGTTACCACTTCTTTCATTTTAGGATTCAGACGTCATTGAGGACCACGAACTGGTTTGGCATCTGCTTCCAAATTTATTTTATGTTGACATAGAGTGGGACTAATGCCCTTAAGATCATCAAGAGTATATCCAATAGCAGCACGATGCTTCTTCAGAGTTTTCAATAATCTTTCTTCTTCATGGTCTGAAAGGTTAGCACTAATAATAACAGGATATATCTTCTTTTCATCAAGATAAGCATATTTAAGATTATCAGGCAAAGGTTTAAGCTCAAACACGGGATCACCCTTGGGTGGAGGAGGATCCCCTAAAATTTCAACAGGCAAATTGTGTTGCAGAATAGGTTCCTGTTTAAAGAATACTTCATCTATTTACCTTCTTTCATTCATGAACATATCATTTTCATGGTCTAGCAAATAGTGTTCTAAAGGATCACTAGGAGGTACGGCAATAGAAGAAACACCAATAATTTCATCCTTACTAGGTAATTCTTCCTCACGATGTTGTTTACTAAATTTAGAGAAATTAAACTCATGAACCATATCATCCAAGCCAACAGTAACAACATTCTTTGTGCAATCTATGGTAGCATTGACAGTATTTAAGAAGGGTCTACCAAATGTAATGGGACAAAAACTATCTTGTGGGGAACCAAGAACAAGAAAATCAGCAGGATATTTAGTTTTCCCACACAAGATTTCAACATCTCTAACAACTCCCATTGGTGAAATAGTATCTCTATTAGCAAGATTAATAGTAACATCAATTTCTTCTAACTCAACAGGTGCAATGTCATGCATAATTTCTTTGTATAAGTCAATAGGTACTGCACTAGCACTAGCAGCCATATCACATAAGCCATGATAACAATGATCTCCTATTTTAACAGAAATAACAGGCATGCCTACCACAGGTCTATGTTTATCTTTATCACAAGGTTTAGCAATTCTAGCAGTTTCACCTTCGAACTGAATAACATGCCCATCTATATTATCAGACAAGAGATCTTTAACAATAGCAATATTAGGTTCTACTTTAACTTGCTCAGGAGGTGTATAAGTTCTAATATTGCTTTTACGAACAACAGTTGAAGCTTTAGCATGATCCTTTATTCTAACAGGGAAAGGTGGTTTCTCAACATAAGAAGTAGGAACAATAGGATCATTATAAGTGACAGTCTTTTCTTCAACTTTAATAGGTGCAGCTACTTTTACTTCTATGGGAGGATGATATTTAAACCACTTCTCCTTAGGGAGATCAACATAAGTAGCAAAAGATTCACAGAAAGAAGCTACTATCTCAGAGTCAAGTCCATGTTTAGTGCTAAACTTACGGAAAATATCGGTGTCCATAAAAGATTTAACACAATCAAACTTAGGTGTCATACCCGACTCCTTACCTTCGTCGAGGTCCCAATCTTCAGATTTGCGTTTAATTCTATCCTATAAATTCCATCTAAATTCAATAGTCTTCATCATAAAAGAGCCAGCACAAGAAGTATCGAGCATGGTGTGATTGTTTTCAGAAAGCCGAGCATATAAATTTTGAATAATCATTTCTCTTGAGAGCTCATGATTGGGGCATGAATATAACATTGATTTAAACCTCCCCCAAGCTTGAGCGATGCTTTCTCCTTCGTGAGGCCAGAAATTATATATATAATTGCGATCACGATGAACATGATGCATAGGGTAATACTTATGATGAAATTCCAACTTCAATCTTTTATAGTCCCATGATCTCATATCATCACATAGCCTATACCATATCAATGCATCTCCCTTCAAAGATAATGGGAAGACCTTCTTCTTAGCAACATCATCGGGTATACATGCAAGCTTAAATAATCCACAAACTTCATCCACATATATTAAGTGCTCATCAGGATGCTTCATTCCATCTCCTGTAAAAGGGTTAGCTAGCAGTTTTTCCATCATACCTGAAGGAAATTCAAAAGGAGTTTCATTTTCAGTAGGTTCAGTAGGTTGAGGAGCAACTCTTTGCTCTACTGGACGGGGTGAAGATACCGCGCACAAGCCCCTCAGAGAATTACTTTCCATAGTAGCAAGTGACAGTAAATTTCAGCACACTATATAAATTTTTCCTTACCAAATTCCACCTACCAAAGGCTCTACACTCCCCGGCAACGGCGCCAGAAAAGAGTCTTGATGACCCACAAGTATAGGGGATCGATTGTAGTCCTTTCGATAAGTAAGAGTGTCGAACCCAACGAGGAGCAGAAGGAAATGATAAGCGGTTTTCAGCAAGGTATTCTGTGCAAGTACTGAAATAAGTGGTAACAGATAGTGTTGTGATAGGATAAATTGTAACGAGAAACAAGTAACAAAAGTAAATAAAGTGCAGCAAGATGGCCCAATCCTTTTTGTAGCAAAGGACAAGCCGGAACAAACTCTTATAATAGGAAAAGCGCTCCCGAGGACACATGGGAATATCGTCAAGCTAGTTTTCATCACGTTCATATGATTCGCGTTCGATACTTTGATAATTTGATATGTGGGTGGACCGGTGCTTGGGTGCTGTTCTTACTTGAACAAGCATCCCACTTATGATTAACCTCTATTGCAAGCATCCGCAACTACAACAAAAGTATTAAGGTAAACCTAACCATAGCAGAAACATGTGGATCCAAATCAGCCCCTTACGAAGCAAAGCATAAACTAGGGTTTAAGCTTTTGTCACTCTAGCAACCCATCATCTATTTATTACTTCCCAATGCCTTCCTCTAGGCCCAAATAATGGTGAAGTGTTATGTAGTCGACGTTCACATAACACCACTAGAGGCTAGACAATACATCTTATAAAAATATCAAACGAATACCAAATTCACATGACTACTAATAGCAAGACTTCTCCCTTGTCCTCAGGAACAAACGTAATTACTCACAAAGCATATTCATGTTCATAATCAGAGGGGTAATAATATGCATATAGGATCTGAACATATGATCTTCTACCAAATAAACCAACTAGCATCAACTACAAGGAGTAATCAACACTACTAGCAACCTACTAGCACCAATCCCGGACTTTGAGACAAGAATTGGATACAAGAGATGAACTAGGGTTTGGATATGAGATGGTGCTGGTGAAGATGTTGATGGAGATTGCCCTCTCCCGATGAGAGGAGCGTTGGTGATGACGATGGTGATGATTTCCCCCCTCCCGGAGGGAAGTATCCCCGGCAGAACAGCTCTGCCGGAGCTCTAGATTGGTTCCGCCTCGCGGCGGCGGAGTCTCGTCCCGAAAAGTTCCTTCTTATTTTTTCTCATCGAAAGACTTCATATAGGAGAAGATGGACGTCGGAGAGCCACCAGGGGCCCACGAGGTAGGGGGCGCGCCCTAGGGGGGGCGCGCCCCCACCCTCGTGAGGAGGGTGTGGGCCCCCTGGCCTTCATCTTTGGCGAGGATTTTTCTTTATTTATTTTAAGATGTTCCATGGAGTTTCAGGACTTTTGGAGTTGCACAGAATAGGTCTCTAATATTTGCTCCTTTTCCAGCCCAGAATTGCAGCTGCCGGCATTCTCCCTCCTTATGTAAACCTTGTAAAATAAGAGAGAATAGACATAAGTATTGTGACATAAAGTGAAATAACAGTCCATAATGCAATAAATATCGATATAAAAGCATGATGCAAAATGGACGTATCACACTGCGCAGCCGCTGCCAAAGCCGTGAAGAGCCAGGTGGAGGCCTTCCTGAAGAAGTTCCGCGCCTTCGACCCTGCGCCCCCAACTGGCGGCGCCGCCGAACCTGCAACTCCGGCGGGCAGCGCTGGTGAGGGCAACGTCGCCATTGAAGGGGCACCTTTTGCAAGTGACAGCGACGCCCAAGGATGATGAGATGGCTTGCTAGCGCCTCTCTTTCCTGCTTTGCTTTTGCAACATGAACCATGCCTCGTGGAGGCGATTAAACTTGTGTTTGGTATTCGAAAAACAGTATCTCTTGTAATTTTTGTTTGAGATTCCGCGATTTCCTTTACGTTTTCTTTGGTGTTCTACGTCGGCAGGGCCCAACCCCGCGCGTACCTCAGCCGCTGTTGGATCGTCCGATGACCAGGACGAGACCAAGGGGTGAGCGGCTACGTGGCCAGTAAGGCTCCTGAGTCGCGATGCTCAGGAGACCCCCTTGGTGCGCAAACAGCTTGCGGAAAGGAGGTGTGTAAGTAGGCCTAGTGTTCTACGTCGGCGGGGCCCAACCCCGCGCATACCTTAGCCGCCATTGGGCCGTCCGGATCACCAGGATGGACCAAGGAGTGAGGGGTTATGTGGCCAGTTAGGCTCCAGAGTTGCGATGCTCAGGAGTTCCCCTTGATGCTCAAACATCCCGCGGGAAGGAGTCGCTGAGGTAGGCCTTGGTGTTCTACGTCGGCAGGGCCCGACCCCGCGCATACCTCAGCCGCCATTGGGCCGTCCGGATCACCAGGACTGACCAATGAGTGAGGGGCTACGTGGCCAGTTAGGCTCCTGAGTCGCGATGCTCAGGAGTCCCCCTTGACGCTCAAACAACCTTCATACCAGTCCTCGCCGAGGTCCCGCTTGGGAGTGGTGCGTGACGACCAGGTCCGAGGGACCTGGCAGGGCAGCGTATGCTAGGCAAGACCTGAGCGTAGCCCCCATGCCTAGCCCCCTCGTGCGACTCTCCCGAGGAGAAAGCATTGTGGTGAGGTTGGACACTGAGCCGGGTGGCTCCCTGAGGTTGGTACGGCCATGGGTCCGCCCTCAGTTGTTTATCACCAGCGCGGAGCATAGCGCTTCCGCACTTGCATGGGCATAGCCGCTCCTCGACCGTGTCAACTGCCAGCACGGAGCATGGTGCTTCCACTGGTGCATGGGTGAGGGTTCCCTCTGAGTGGAGCCCCCAGGGCATGTATGGCCCCGCCCTGACACATGGCTTGCACAGTAGGGCTAGATGAGGTGTGTCTGGGCACCCGTGAGCCAGCGCGGGACTCACGAGACCCTACCTCAAGGCGGGTTGCGCCTGGTCTTGATTCTTGATAGCTTTAGTGGTCCTGCAAAATGGTTAGGCAACCTGCACCGGATGAATTTCTTGAGGCGGTCACATGAGGAGGCCAGACACCAACGACCCCAGAAGGTGACGTGCACGGGGCCAGCCTGCCAGACAAAGCTCAGTCGTTGGGTTTATCGACGCTGTAGGGACGGACTCGAGCACAGACGCCATGCCTAGCCTACTCATGCGAGGGATCCGAAAGAAAGACAACCGGCGCGCGGCTCCCGTGATAACGAGGGCGGTCGCAGGTGGGGTATCAGATAAGCAGGTGATAGTCATAGAACGACTTAAGCAAAGTGGCAGGTTAGCTCAGATAGATGTAAGAACGATACATGCCACTGGGACGGACCCGAGCGGCCTGAGTGTGATGGAGCCCGAGGGGCGCTCCCAGCTGAGTAAACCGGAAAATGTCACCTAGTACCATTGTCGAAGGAGTGTTGAAGTAGCTGATGATGCGTGCCAAAGAGTCGCTCCACACGAGCCACCAGGGTTCTGAGCCTCAGGAGGCTTTGGGGACTCGGGTGGTTCCTTGAGGACCGTCGCCATTTCCGCCAGGACTGCATGATGCATGGCCTCCTGAGCCGCCAGGATGCTCCGGAGATGATGCTGGTAGGTGAAAGCCGCGTTCAGCAAGCCAAATGGCATACGAACGTAGGTGTGAGGTGGGCCCTCGCACCGGCTAGCGTGCGAAGGCCAGAAGCGCTCCTTAGACGTGGTCCTATTGAGCCCTGGAATGTCGACGCAAACGCGCAGCCCGCCATCCTCGCCAGGATGGGGAGCTGCGCTGGGTGGTGGGCGGCGGTCGCTGCGTATGGTCCTTACTTCATGAGCACCCGGTGCTCCTCGCCTTGTGCCCCCTTGAGGGAAATGTGCAGCGAAGCACGCCTCCACGTGGTGCCCGAGCGCCTCCCTCGTGATGCTGGCTAGGTCTGAGGCCCTCCAGAAGAGAGCCCTTGATCCTTGCCTGAGGAGGGTGCCGTGCGTCCCTTCCTATGCGAGGGAAGGAGGCGCCCCAGGTGCGGGCGCAGATCCTGAGATGGTGCCGCTGGAGACGCCGCTCTCTTGATGCCCTATACGGAGTAGTTGCTTCTTCTTCTTGGGGATGGCCTCAGGAGGGTACAGGGTGCCTGCGTTGTCTGGGTCTTCGATCGTAGTGGCTTGGAAGGCGCGCTCAAGGGAGCACACGACATCTCTTTGTTCGCAGGGGACCGTGATGATTCCGCTGCTTCCTGGCATCTTGAGGACGTTGTAGCCGTGGTGGGTCACTGCCATGAACTTGGCCAATGCTGGATACCCAAGGATGGCGTTGTATGGCTGACGGATGTGGGCGACGTCGAAGTCGATGAGCTCGGTGCGGTAGTTGTTGCGCTGGCCGAAGGTGACAGGGAGGCGGACCTGCCCTATCGGGGTGGTGGAGCCGTCGGTTACTCCTAAGAAAGGCTTGGTAGGCTACAGCTGGTCATATGGCACTTGGAGGCCGTCGAACGTCTCGACGGACAGGACATTGAGCCTCGCACCGCCGTCGATGAGGGTCTTGGTGACTTGGACGTTGCTGATGACGGGTGAGTAGAGCATCGGGAGGACGCCGGCGGTTGCTGCGCACTTGAGCTAGTCCGCCGACCTGAAGGTGATGGCGTACTTGGACCACCTGAGCGGGCGCGTGGCCTCAAGCCTGGGGAGGGCCGCGTTCACCTCGCGAGCAAAATGCTTGAAGGTGCACTGGGAAGCTGGGGCCTGAGCACCACCCAACATGCAGGTGATAGCGCGCGGCTCCTGGTAGCCCCCAACCCCCTCGTCCTAATGGTGGTCGTCGTTCCTTCTTGGTGGTGGCGGCAGCGGAGGGAGGCCAGGATTGCCCTGAGGGCGGTCCTCGCGAGGCTGGTCCCTCCAGGCACCCTCACGAGGCTGCTCCTGCCAGTGGTTCTCCCAAGGCCGGTCGCGCCACTCCTGGCCGGGGCCGCGGTCATCCCAGCGTCCTCCACTTCATCCTCCTCCTCAGTCGTAGCCCCGATCGTTGCGCTCGGGGCGTCGACCAAAGCGTCCATCTCGGATGGCCCTAAGCTCTTCACAATCGTTGGTGTTGTGGCTGTGTACGTTGTGGAAGGCGCATAAAGGACGACTGCTCTTGGACGACTCGGGGTGATCCCGGCCGCGCTTCGTGTCTGGCTCCGCCCCGAGCACGGCTACTCCCTTGCGCTTCTTGTCCTTGGCCTTGGCTTTCTTCTCTTCTAGGTCAACAACAGGGAGCTCGAGGAGGGAGAGGCGCCCTTCCTCAGCTCTTGCGCACTTGGTCGCCATGTTGAACATCTCCAGAGCCGTGTATAGCTCCTCGTGGATGACGAGCTCCTCCTTCATCTTGACGTCGCGGACGCCATTGGAAAACACTGAGATGATGGCCTCTTCCGTCACCTTGGGGATCTTGAGGCGAGCACTGTTGAAGCACTGGATGACCTTCTGCAGGGTCTCTCCTGGCTGCTGCTTGATACGGCGCAGGTCAGCCGCGGCCGGAGGGTGGTCGCGAGTGCCCTAGAAGTTGGCGATGAAGTGGTCGCGCATCTCGCCCGAGGAAGGGATTGACCCTGGGGCAAGTTCAGGAGCCACGAGCAAGCTCCGTCCTTGAGATCCATGGGGAACCAGTTTGCCATGACTTTCTAGTCGTCGTTGGCCGCCTCGATGCTCAGCTCGTAGAGCTGCAAGAACTCCACAGGTCAGGGGTGTCATCGTAGCAAGGAGGCAGGTCTGGCTTGAACTTGCCTGGCCCGACAATGCTATGCAGCTCCGGAGAGAAGGCGTGGCAGCCCGCCGTGGCCATCGGGGCCCTTTGTAGAGGCGGGGCCTGCTCTTGATTCCTACGCACCGCCATCACAGGCGGCACGCGGTCATGACGTGGTGGTGCGGGGAGTGCAGGAGCGTTTTCTTGCGGTCGAGGGACCTCCTGGTAGCTTCCTTCTTCATGTGCGGGCACACAGCGTGGCGGATCACGCCGCGGGAGCACGCGTCTTGGGGCGATGACACTGTCTTGATGTAGAGGAGGCGGGGGCTCTCCATGAGTCGCGCGTCTCGGCGCGAGGGTACCGTCTTGATGCAGTGGCGGCGGAGGCGCTGTGAGCTACATCGCCCGCGGCTGGAGGTGGGCGGGGCAGCGAGATGGATGGTGCAGGAGAGCCCCTAGCGACACTGACGAGCTTGGCGATGCAGTCCAGCCAGTCTTCGTAGAGGTTGTTAACCGGGTGATAGCGCAGGAGCTCGCGTGCCATGAGCAGCGCAGCCTGCGCGTCCGTGGGCGCGCGACGACCGTAGGATGATGAGTCATCCGGAGTCAGCGATGGGGTGGCGGTGCGACCGTCCCGCCGCATAGAGGGGTGCAGCAATGATGCTTGCTGCTCGTTCGCTGCCGGACAGGTGGCGACGTTGGCAGCAGGTGATGAAGAACAGCGGGGAGGTCCACCAACGGGCGCTGATAACCTACAAGTATAGGAGATTGCAACAGTTTTCGAGGGTAGAGTATTCAACCCAAATTTATTGATTCGACACAAGGGGAGCCAAATATTATTCTCAAGTATTAGCAGTTGAGTTGTCAATTCAACCACACCTAGAAACTTAATATCTGCAGCAAAGTAATATGATAGTAGTGGTAACAGTGGTAAAAGTAACGGTAGCAGTTTTGGTTTTATAGTGATTATAACAGTAGCAACGGAAAAGTAAATAAGCGAAGAACAATATATGAAAAGCCCGTAGGCATTGGATCGGTGATGGAGAATTATGTCAGATGCGATCAATCATGCAATAGTTATAACATAGGGTGACACAGAACTAGCTCCAGTTCATCAATGTAATGTAGGAATGTATTCCAAATATAGTCATACGTGCTTATGGAAAAGAACTTGCATGACATATTTTGTCCTACCCTCCCATGGCAGCGGGGTTCTATTGGAAACTAAGGGATATTAAGGCCTCCTTTTAATAGAGTACCGGACCAACGCATTAACACATAGTGAATACATGAACTCCTCAAACTACGGTCATCACCGGTAAGTGTCCCGATTATTGTCACTTCGGGGTTAACGGATCATAACACATAATAGGTGACTATAGACTTGCAGGATAGGATCAAGAACTCACATATATTCATGAAAACATAATAGGTTCAGATCTGAAATCATGGCACTCGGGCCCTAGTGACAAGCATTAAGCATAGCAAATTCATAGCAACATCAATCTCAGAACATAGTGGATACTAGGGATCAAACCCTAACAAAACTAACTCGATTACATGATAAATCTCATCCAACCCATTACCGTCCACCAAGCCTACGATGGAATTACTCACGCACGGCGGTGGGCATCATAAAATTGGTGATGGAGGAAGGTTGATGATGACGATGGCGATGGATTCCCCTCTCCGGAGCCCCGAACGGACTCTAGATCGGCCCTCCCGAGAGAGTTTAGGGCTTGGCGGCGGCTCCGTATCATAAAACGCAATGAATCCTTCTCTCTGATTTTTTCTCTCCCCAAAAGTGAATATATGGAGTTGGAGTTGAGGTCGGTGGAGTGTCAGGGGGCCCACGAGGCAGGGGGTGCGCCCCCACCCTCGTGGACAGGGTGTGGGCCCCCTGACATGGATTCTTCTTCCAGTATTTTTTATATATTCCAAAAATAATCTCCGTTGATTTTCAGGTCATTCCGAGAACTTTTATTTCTACACAAAAATAACACCATGGCAATTCTGCTGAAAACAGCATCAGTCCGGGTTAGTTCCATTCAAATCATGCAAGTTAGAGTCCAAAACAAGGGCAAAAGTGTTTGGAAAAGTAGATACGACAGAGACGTATCAACTCCCCCAAGCTGAAACCTTCGCTTGTCCTCAAGCAATTAAGTTGATAAACTAAAATTGATAAAGAAAAACTTTTACAAACTCTGTTTGCTCTTGTTGTTGTAAATATGTAAAGCCAGCATTCAAGTTTTCAGCAAAGATTATGAACTAACCATATTCACAATAACATTTAGGTCTCATGTTTACTCATATCAATGACATAATCAACTAGCGAGCAATAATAATAAATCTCGGATGACAACACTTTCTCAAAACAATCATAATATGATATAACAAGATGGTATCTCGCTAGCCCTTTCTGAGACCACAAAACATAAATGCAGAGCACCTTTAAAGATCAAGGACTAACTAGACATTGTAATTCATGGTAAAAGAGATCCAGTCAAGTCATACTCAATGTAAACTAACAGTAATACATGGAAAAGACAGCGGTGCTCTCCAACTGGTGCTTTTTAATAAGAGGATGATGACTCAACATAAAAGTAAATGGATAGGCCCTTTGCAGAGGGAAGCAGGGATTTGTAGAGGTGCAAGAGCTCGATTTTGAAATAGAGATGAATAATATTTTGAGCGGTATACTTTCATTGTCAACATAACAACCCAGAGATCTCGATATCTTCCATGCTACACACATTATAGGCGGTTCCCAAGCAGAATGGTAAAGTTTATACTCCCGCACCACCAACAAGCACCAATCCATGGCTTGCCCGAAACAACGGGTGCCTCCAACTAGCAACAATCCTGGGGGAGTTCTGTTTGCAATTATTTTGATTTGATTTGAGCATGGGACTGGGCATCCCGGTGACCAGCCATTTTCTCGTGAGTGAGGAGCGGAGTCCACTCCTCTTGAGAATAACCTGCCTAGCATGGAGGATACAGACAACCCTAGTTGATACATGAGCTAGTTGAGCATACAAAACAAAATGTTTAGTTGAAGGTTTAGAGTTTGGCACATACAAATTTACTTGGAACGGCAGGTAGATACCATATATAGGAAGGTATGGTGGACTCATATGGAATAACTTTGGGGTTTATGGAATAGGATGCACAAGCAGTATTCCCGCTTAGTACAAGTGAAGGCTAGAAAGAGACTGGCAAGCGACCAGCTAGAGAGCGACAATAGTCATGAACATGCATTAAAATTAATCAACACTGAATGCAAGCATGAGTAGGATATAATTCACCATGAACATAAATATCATAGAGGCTATGTTGATTTTGTTTCAACTACATGCGTGAACATGTGCCAAGTAAAGCTACTCGAATCGTTCAAAGGAGGATACCACCCCATCATACCACATCACAACCATTTTAATAGCATGTTGGCACGCAAGGTAAACCATTATAAACTCCTAGCTAATTAAGCATGACATAAGCAACTATAATCTCTAATTGTCATTGCAAACATGTTTCATTCATAATAGGCTGAATCAGGGACGATGGACTAATCATATTTACAAAAACAAGAGAGGTCGAGTTCATACCAGCTTTTCTCATCTCAATCAGTTCATCATATATCGTCATTATTGCCTTTCACTTGCACGACCGAATAGTGTGGATAATAATAATAGTGCACGTGCATTTGAGTAAGCTAGAATCTGCAAGCATCCAATGCATGGGAGAAGACAAGGTAATATGGGCTCTTTGTTAGATCAACAATGATACATATAAGAGCCACTCAACATTTTCATTATGATCTTCTCCTCTCAACCCCAAAGGAAATAAAAGAAACAAAACTATTTACACGAGAAAGCTCCCAACAAGCAAAAGAAGAATGGGAAATCTTTTTGGGTTTTCTTTTTAATTACTACTACTACAAGCATGAAAAGTAAACTAACTAAAAGCTACAACTGATTTTTTTGGTTTTTCTTAAGGTTTTTCAAACACACAAGAAGAAAGCGATAAAATGAAATTAAACTAGCATGGATGATACAATGAAAAAGTATGAGCACCAACAACTAGCATGAGTGTATGAACATGAATGTAATGTCGATGAGAAATACGTACTCCCCCAAGCTTTGGCTTTTGGCCTAAGTTGGTCTATGCCCATGAATGGCCTGGTGGATATCCGAAGTTGAAGCTGGGGTCGTACTGATATGCGTCAGCTACTGCCTGAAGAGCTGTAGCCTGGAGGTGAGCTGCCTCCGTCCTCCTCTCATACTTGTCCGCCTCCTCCCTAGTTATAACATATCTCCTATTTGCCAGAAAGTCAAAGAAAGCAGGAGCAGGGAGAGCGACGTGATAGGTGCGTCGTCTGTCAAAGATTAGTCGGTACTGGAGGGACTGATTGTTCCTCTCAACGAACTGATGACGAACCATAGCATCATAATCTAAATAAGCAGGAGGCAACTCAATATCATATCCATGTATGGGTATCTCAAGAAAATCAGCTAAACGGGTTGCATAAATTCCACCAAAGAAATCTCCATTAATTTTGTTATTATGCAACCTACGTGCAACAATGGCCCCCAAGTTATGTTGTCTATATCATAATACAACACTCTTGAGAACACTAAGATCTGGAACACACATGTGACATGCCTCATCCTTACCATTTATGCGTCTACCTATAAAGAGAGCAAAATAATGTATAGCAGGAAAATGAATGCTCCCTATGGTAGCTTGCGTGATTTCCCTAGATTCCCCCACAGTGATACTAGCAAGAAAATTCTTATATTCAGATTTACGGGGTTCACTAACATTAACCCACTGTGGGAGTTTACAAGCTGTTGGGAATATAGCTACCAGGTAAGACCCACCCAGGAGGGGCCGGGTCAACTCCAACGGCGGGTTAGAAAAGGAGCCTAGTAATATTCAAGGTGATAGTTTATTAAGACTTGTAGAAGGCCTAAGCCCAGAGGTGGCTTAAGGCCCAATATTGTAAACCGTCGTGTGTAAAGAAAGTCTTGTAAAGAAAGGCATATAAAGAAGTCACCGAGCCGGACACGTTTTATGAACCGGCCGGGACTCTGTAGGCCGCCAGGCGTCAACCCGTGTACATAAGGGGACGACCCGGTGGCGGCTTAGGGAAAGAGACAACAACTCGAATCCAGGAAAAGCGTATTCGCTCCCTGGTCATCAAAATCCTAGCAATTCCAATACAACTAGACGTAGGCTTTTACCTCCATCGTAAGGGGCCGAACTAGTATAAAACCTCTCGTGTCCTTTGTCCCGATTAACCCCTTTAAGCTTCCTAGTTGCGATGGCCCTACGACTAAGTCCTTTTGCTAGGACATCTGCCGTGACAATTCCATGACAGTTGGTGCCCACCATGGGGCCAGCGCATGATGGATTTGAGTTCTTGAAGGGCAACTTCGAAGGGCTCAAGGGATACGTTGTGGGCCGGATGACCAAGAGTCGTCGTGGCAAACTCTACATCGACTGCGAAGGCTGGGGCCCTGAGGCCGACTCAATTGAGTATGGGTACCGGGTCCCCTTTGGCGGAATTTATTTCTTCATTGGCCGGATCGGCGAATCGGGCCCTGAGCTGGACGTTCGCACCAACATCATCGATACGGCTCAGCGTGCGAGATCCGCCCGGGCCCAACCCATCGTAAAGCGTGCCTTTGTGGGTTGCATCCATGGAGGAGAGTTTTCTGAAGGATCCGTGGATGGCGTTGAGATGGCCATCTGTTCCGACGGTGAGTCATCCTCAGGCGAGACAAATTGTTTGTATCAGCTACAAGATGGCGTGCTTGGGGGCTGTTCCAATGGCAGAAGTATTCCGGACCTCTCTGAGCCGCCGAATCGAGCCAGAGTTTCCATGGCTGGCACTCAACCCGGGTAGAACTCTATGGCTGCGGCAACAGTAACCACTAGGTCGGCAGCAACCAGATCAGGAGACCCCGTGCACCCCCGGCTCAGATGCTAATGGACCTCATGGATAAGTTGACGGCTCTGTTGACTGTTGTGGTGGAGCCGGCGAATAAGGCTTAGCATGATGCGGAGGTGGCACGGGTATGCGAAGAGATGGCACAGGCCAAGGAAAATTTAGCAGCAGAAGAGGTCAGGATGGCCACGGAGTGGGCGGCTTTGGACGCTCGTGCTTAGCAGCTTCAAGCGGAGACTTTCCGGCTCTCGGTGGATCTGAATGCGTCAAACGAGGTCATGAGGAGAAGGCACCAGAAAACTCAGTCACGTATACCTCTGACGTTCGATCCTAGGAACCTTTTCCACACACCCAGGGCTGGTCCAAGTAACCCGCCGGAGGCAAATTGGATCACGACACCCGGAGCGTCGGTTCAGCCGCGGGCCATGGAACCGCCTCGTATGAATACCGCTCCACCTCATTATACACCAATACCACTGGGTCACTTTTCCAATCCTTTGGAGAATCTCATTGCTGCGTTGGCTCGTTTGGTGGCTCTCCCGATGGAAGGCGACTCTCCGACAGCAATCGAAACATGAAGGGTGAGAGAACTTCTTTAGACGGCTCTGACGCAGCAGGATGCATACTCTTACAGTCGAGACAGAATCCATTCAAACCCTTGCCCAAGCTGGACCTCGAGCAGTAGCAGGCATATGGACTCAGCGTCTATGTCGAGCAACGCTCAACGCTGTAACCAACCACGCAGGCATGAGCCGGCACAGGGTGGAGCCCGTAACTTGGCGGATCAGGAGAGGATCCGTCAAGAGGCTGAGCGGGCGGTTCAACTGGCAGCTGAGCAGGCGGCTCATCAGGCTTATCCAGCAACCTCTGTTGAGGCAGGAGTAGCCACAAGAACAGGAGGTGTCCCTTGCCTGGTGCTGGCTATACGTAATGAGAGCTTGCCAAAAGACTTCAAGGGGCCTCGTAATGTGCCTAATTACACGGCCGACTTGCAGCCTGGGGCTTGGATTGGAAGTTATGAGATGGCGATGGAGCTGTTGGAAGTCAGCGATGCAGCAATGGCTAAGTATTTCACTATGATGTTGGATGGAACGGCTCGCACTTGGTTGAAAGGATTGCCTCCCAATTCCATCGACTCATGGGCGGAATTAAAGGCTTAGTTCATCCAGAACTTCAAGGACACATGCAAACAACCTAGGTCAATCGTGGACCTGACTAATTGTAAGCAAGAGGAAGGTGAGTCCATGACCCATTGGGTGTGCCGGGTTAAGGAGATAATGCATTCATCTGATAAGATGGATGCCGGCTCGGCAGTCTTAATGTTGGAGAAAAATTGCCATTTTGAACCTCTAAAGCAGAAGCTGGGGCGGCTCAAGCGTGACTGCAATGACATGGGCCAGTTGATGGCGGCCCTGGTCAAGTATGCTGATTCGGACAATACCAAGGATCCCATGTCTGATGAAGAAAAAACAGGGAAGGGAAAGAAGAACAACAACGGCAAAGGTCACCGGCATAACCCGGCAAATCAAGGAGGTAATAAATGTAAGGCTGACGAATTTGTAGCTAACACCAATGCACAGGGCAACAACCAATGGCGCAAGGGTAGGCAACCCCCTCGGTCAGGCGGGTCAGGTCCCACCCTCGAGCAACTACTTCATGAACCTTGTCCAAGACACGACACCCGGGAGAAGCCAGCCACCCATCTATGGAAGGACTGTACGATCATGAAGGCATTTAAAAATTCCAACACATTTGATGGTAGTCACGGGCCTGGCGGCGGTTCATGCGGAGGCGGCTTTCATGGCCCAGGCGCCGGTTCAGGCGGAGGCGGTTTTCACGGTCAGGGCCATCCGGGTAACCAGGGAGGTTATAATCCACAACCCGGCCAAGGTAATCAGCAGCAACAGTCCGGATATCGGAGCAACCCAAAAGAGTTGAATAGTGGGCAGTACCATGTATTTACCACTAGTTTATGCAAGAGGGACCAGAAGCTTCATAACAAGGCTGTCAATGCCGTTGAGCCAGCGATTCCACGTTATTTAAGGTGGTCGGAACAACCTATTGTGTGGAGCAGAGAAGATCATCCTCCCCGGGTTGATAATCTGGGTCAGTTAGCCTTGGTAGTGGCACCTTAGGTTGGTGGATATAAATTCGCTAAAGTGCTCATGGATGGAGGTAGTAGCATCAACATCCTCTATGATGAGACGTTCCGTCGGATGGGGTTGACTGATAAGAGTCTTAAGCAATCCAACACTGTTTGTCACGATGTTGTGCCTGGCAAGTCAGTATACCCAGTTGGTAAGATTGAACTGGAAGTAGCCTTTGGGGATGAATATGATTCAAGGGCTGAGAAGTTAACTTTTGAGGTGGTTAAGATCAGAAGCCCATATCATGCTCTATTTGGACGGTCGTCTTATGCCAAATTCATGGCTCGGCTGTGCTATGTGTATCTACAGCTCAAGATGTCGGGTTATAAAGGCACCATCACGGTACATGGAAGCCGGAAAATAGCCCTGGAGTGTGAAGAAGTAGATGCCACTTATGCTGAGTCTGTTTGTGCAACAGAGGAGTTAAAGTTTTATAAAGATAATTTTGACCCGACAGACATGACGTCTTTGAAGAAGCCAACTACGGAGCATGAATCATTGTTGAAATTCAAGTCAGCTGATGACACCAAGATGGTTGATTTTGTGCCTGGCAACTCATCCAAATAGTTCATCATCAGTGCCAATTTGGATCCAAAATAGGAAAGCGCACTCATCGAGTTCATCCGTGAGAACCGGGACATCTTTGCATGGAAACCTTCTGACATGTCGGGTGTCCCGAGAGAACTCGCTGAGCACACTCTTAATATTGATCCGAAGTTTAAACCGGTCAGGAAGTTTCTTTGACGTTTAACGAGGAAAGGCGCAAGGCCATTGGAGAAGAGGTGGCCCGGCTCTTGGCAGCCGGTTTCATTGTTGAATTTTTTCACCCCGAGTGGTTGGCTAACCCGGTGCTTGTACTCAAGAAGAACGGCACCTGGCGTATGTGTGTGGATTACACCAATTTGAACAAGGCTTGTCCGGCTGGCCCTTTTGCTCTCCCTCGTATTGATCAGATCATTGATGCTACGACGGGTTGCGAGCGTTTGAGTTTTTTGGATGCATACTCAGGTTATCATCAGATTAAGATGGCAGTTAAGGACCAGGAGAAAACAACTTTCATGACTCCGTTTGGAGCCTTCTGCTATGTGTCTATGCCTTTTGGGCTTAAAAGTGCCCAGGCGACTTATCAACGGTGTGTGCAGAATTGCCTTCATAATCAGATTGGGCGTAATGTTCATGCTTATGTGGATGATATAGTGGTGAAATCCAGAGAATAGGAAACCTTGGTAACATATCTGAAGGAGACCTTTGATAACCTCCGGGTCTACAAGATGATGCTTAACCCGGCCAAGTGTGTTTTTGGAGTCCCAGTTGGCAAACTCTTGGGCTTTTTGGTGTCTAACAGAGGTATTGAAGCTAACCCGGAGAAAATTAAGGCAATCACATCCCTGGCCAAACCGGTGTGCATCAATGACGTTCAACGGTTGGCGGGTAGCGTTGCTGCTTTGAGCCGGTTCATAAGCCGGTTAGGGCAGAAGGTGATGCCTTTATATCAGATGATGAAAAAGACAGATGACTTTGTTTGGAGTGATGCTGCAAACTCTGCTTTTGAGGATCTGAAGAAACAGCTTGCTGAGCCGCCAGTTCTTGCTGCTCCGGTTGAGAAAGAGTCGTTATTGTTATATGTAGCTGCTAACTCACGTGTTGTTAGTGTGGCCATTGTGGTGGAGCGCAAGGAGGCTGGCAAGGAACATCTGGTCCAATGGCCGGTTTACTACGTCAGTGAGGTGCTGATTGAATCTAAACAAAGATATCCACATTGGCAGAAGCGCGTTTATGGGGTGTTCATGGCAAGCCGGAAGCTCAAACATTACTTTCAGGGTCACCCAATCACTGTGGTTAGCTCTGCTCCTTTAGGAGACATCATTCAAAATAGAGAAGCCACAGGACAAGTCGCCAAGTGGGCTATTAAACTTGGGTCTCATGGTTTAAAGTATATGCCACATACTGCGATCAAATCTCAAGCGCTGGTTGATTTCATTAATGACTGGACAGAGTTGTAGATGCCAGAGGAGAAACCAGACAACACATATTGGACGATTCATTTTGATGGGTCCAGACAGTTGGAAGGCTCGGGGGCTGGAGTTGTTTTAACTTCTCCTCGAGGGGACAAGTTTTGTTATGTGTTGCGATTAATGTTTCCTTGTACTAACAACGCAGCAAAGTATGAAGCCTTGCTCCATGGACTTCGAATGGCTAAAGAGATGAGCCTGAGCCGGGTCCGGTGTCTTGGCGATTCAGATTTGGTGGCCCAATAGGTGTTAGGCAAGTGGGATTCCAAGGATCCTCTCATGGTGGCTTATCCCCGTGAAGTCGACGCTGTTGCAGGACATTTTAAGGGTTATCAGGTGGAACACATTGACCGTAGGAAGAACGAAGCGGCCGATGCTTTAAGCCAGTTGGGATCTCAGCGTAAGCCGGTGCCACCTAACACCTTTTTAGATGTTTTGCATAACCCGTCTGTTAAGTTACCTATAGAGGAAGATTTGGCCGTTCCTGACCCGGAGGCACAGTTGGTGGTGGCTCTTCACGTCATTCAAGATTGGACAGTACCGTTCTTGGCTTACATGACCCGGGGCGAGTTGCTAGAGGATGAGACCCTGGCCCGACAGATAACCCGGCGGTCCAAGTCAATGACGATTTCTGACGGAGAGTTATACCATCGCAGCATCACTGGAGCGTTTTAGCATTGTGTTTCCCCTAAAGAAGGCCAAGAAATACTTCGTGAGATCCATGAAGGGGATTGTGGTCATCACGCCGGGTCAAAGTCTCTTGTGGCCAAAGCTTTTCGTCATGGTTCTTATTGGTTAATGAATCACGCTGATGCAGAGGATCTGGTCAGTAGATGTGATGGATGTCAAAAATTTGCACGACGAGCGCATGTGCCGGCTCAAGAATTGCGGATGATTCCAATCACTTGGCCGTTTGCAGTCTCAGGGCTTGACATGGTTGGACCTTTCAAAAGGTCCAAGGATAAAAAGACACATCTTTTAGTGGCAGTTGACAAATCCACAAAGTGGGTTGAGGCAGAGCCAGTGAGTAAGTGTGATGCCGCCACAACAGTTCAGTTCATGAAAAAGGTGATTTTTCGCTTTGGTTTTCCACACAACATTATCACTGACAATGGCACTAATTTGTCCCAAGGTGCTATGGAGGAGTTTTGTCAAAGAGAGCACATCCGACTGGATGTTTCTTCCGTAGCTCACACTCAATCTAATGGGCAGGCTAAGAGAGCAAATCAGGAAATCTTAAAAGGTCTCAAGCCCTGGCTCATGGTTCCCTTACAACGGACGCCGGGTTGTTGGGTAGAGGAGTTACCCTCGGTGCTGTGGAGTATCAACACCACTCCTAACAGGTCTACAGGTTATACACCTTTCTTCATGGTTTATGGAGCAGAAGCGGTGCTGCCTAGTGACATCCGTCATGACTCGCCTCGTGTGGCGGCTTATGTTGAAGCTAATAACGAACAAGTCCGACAGGATGCACTTGACTTGTTAGACGAGGAGAGAGATTTAGCAGCGGCTCGATCAGCAATTTATCAACAGGACCTGCGCCGTTATCACAGCCGCCGGGTTAAGTCCAGGACTTTTCAAGAAGGTGACCTGGTGCTCCGGCTCATCCAGGATCGGTCAGATGCACACAAGCTATCCCCGCCTTGGGAAGGACCCTTTGTGGTCAGCAAGAAGTTAAACAACAGGTCATATTACCTCATCGATGTTCGAGAACACAAAGACTCACGTAAGTCGGAGGAGGAGACCCGCCGGCCGTGGAACATTGCTCAACTTCGGCCATACTACACCTGAGCCACCGGCTCTCGTCATGTACATACTTTGACATTGTATTTATTATGATAAGTAATAAAGCAGGACCTCCGTCCTTTTTCCTCTTCAAAGGTCATATATCTTTACTATTTTCATGACTATTAAGGAGCTGATCATATCTGAATTTAGCTTAACCTTTCTGGTCCAGCTTATGATCGTATTCGAATATAGCTGTAAACCTCATGATCACTTGGGGGCTTCCTGTTCAAACATAGGTCCTATTCGAACCAAAGAGAACATAGCTGTCGTAACCCTCTTGATTGGCTCAAAGCCAAACTCACTAGGGGGCTTCTTGATCATATCCGAATCATAGCTTAACCCCTTTTGGGTCCGACTTGGATCGTATTTGAATCAGGGTTGTTAAAAACCTCTCAAGGTCATTTGGGGGCTTCCTGTTCAAACATAGGTCGTATTCAAACCAAAGAGAACATAGCTGTTGGTACCCTCTTGATCGGCGCAATGCCAAAGCCACTGGGGGCTATATGATCCTATTCGAATCTTAGCTTAACCCCTTTCGTCCGGTTTACTGATCATATTCGAATCAGAAACCCCCAATTTTTAGTTACAAAGTTAATTTATATTGTTTGAAATCTTCTATTTGTCTTACTGGTCTTTGTTGTCTCAAATTTAAACGATCAGCATGGTTTTTTCACCGGCTTGATTATTTGACAATAATCCGCAAGGCATGATAGTCATCAGGCATACAGAAGCATTGACTTCTCAAAAAAGGACCGGGTCATCAACCTCATCACCCGGGTCATATAAACCGGTGGTCCAGATGCAAAGGATACATGTATGACTGTTATTTATGAACAGTTCTTTTTGTGTTTTTTTGTTAAATCAAAGGTTGTTTCAACCTTGTTTATTTTCACGTCTGTTTCTATTTTTTCTACTATGATAAAACCATTGGTCATATACCGGGTGTTCTGACCCGTTCGGTGCTAAACCGCCAAGCCAGTTTTTTTCCTTTTTTACAGGAACAGAGCTGAAATATTACAGAGATAACCATAGATGGGACGCATATAATGACATCAGGAAGCAAAGAGTCACACACGACATCTTATGCACGATGGCATAAGCAAAATATGCAGTTGTTTCAAGCTAAACCTATTACAAGGCATTAAGAGCCTAAAAGGTTACTGTTTTTTTCTCTCTTAAGATAGGTCCTAAGTTAAAAGCAGGATTGTTCAGATGATTACGACTCCCCCCTGGCCAGTTCATCTCCCTCCACTTGTTGAAATTCGGAATTAGACCAGTCAAAGCCGTCCAGAGCAATAAACTCAGCCTCATCATCAATTAAGCCGACCGGGTCAATCTCTGGGGCCAATGTATGTTGGCGAACCGGCGGGATAAGATCCGTCACTTTATAAGAGGGACTCGCCATCTTCTTATTCTCCAAATCAAAACCGGGATGATATTTATCAACGTTGGTCTCATCTCCAAGAATGGTGGCTTGAGGTTGAACTCCCCTCACGCAGGCAATGAAGTCATCCTTCTCAAATAGAGACTCGTCTTCCTTCATGGTAGGGTACCCCCTAGCTACCTCCACCGGGTCTAGATCTGGCACCCAGGCTTTGGAGCGGCTCAGGGCAGTCAAGGCTCCGGCTCTGGCACAGGATCGTTTGACCTCTTGAAACCTGGCGGGTAAGATTGACAATTTCTTCAAGACATCGCTCAGCCGATTGGGTCCTTGGTTGGCAGGAGAGATAGCAGCAAGTGCTCATTGAGCGCCAGTATATAACTGCTCCACTAAGGTGTAAACCGCCTTCAGTTTGGTCACATTATCTTGGCTCAGATTTTTGCTTTGCGGACCTGCACATATTTTTTAAACAAGGGGTCAGCTGGCGGTTTACATTCCGGGTCAAAAGAAGGTAAAAGATCAGTACATATGGCTTACCAAAGATGGTGGAAACCATTTGAGACACCCGGTTCTTTAAGCCGGTAAGCTCCGTGGTAGCCTCCTCAAGAGCTGCTTCAGCTTTTTCAACGCGTTGTATCAGCAACGTCTTTTCTTCGGCCCATGATTTCTTTTTGGCAATCAAGCTGGTTTTCAATTTTTCCGTCTCAGAAAGACTCAATTGAAGTTTAGAATCAGCAGACTTGATTTCTGCCTCTTGATCCGCCAGTCGGGTCTTTGCATCAGTTAACTGGGAGCCCAATTCAGATAGGGCGTTCTACAAAACATACATAGGTGTGTCAAGGCTTAAACTAAAATTTATAAAGATTCAAGTCCCAAGTACTTTGCACCGCAATACCACTTGACACTTGGGGGCTAATGTCTGCCAAAACAATCTTTTATGACTCTTATATGTTTCAAGTCCCAAGTGTTTTACAAAGTAATAACACTTGACACTTGGGGGCTAATGTCTGCGAAAGCAATTTCTTATGACTCTTATATATTTCAAGTCCCAAGTGCCTTACAAAGTAACAACACTTGGCACTTGGGGGCTAATGCATGATATTCAGAAAATTTCTCAAGATTAAACCGGATTACAATATTTATTGGGACTAGCAAAAGACAGCTATGAAGTTAAGTACCAGTTCATTTATGATAAATTGAGCCGGCCCTTGGGGACTACAGGTGAAGTTTACACTATTTTGTTGGACTTCTGAAAAACTTAGAGAGAAAGTATCAATCTATATCATAAAGTCTCCAGATCTTTTAGGTTCATCATCTTAAGACTTGGGGGCTGGCAGAGTATAAGTAAACCGGAGAACATACCTCATATTTTAGCTGCAGTTGCTTGACCATCTCAATTTCTGACTCACGGCTGGAGTGAACATGGCTAAGATAGCCGGACAATATGTCAGTAGCATTCAGATGAGTGTAGTGAGAGATATCAAAACACACTTTCTATCTCTCCAAGGCTTCTTGTTTAGTAGTGTGCCGAGCTAACACCGTGGGAGTCCCCGATTCAACAAAACGGCTACCAGTGATCAGAACGTCATGATCAAAAGATGATGGCGGGTTAGTTGAACTGGATGGTCTGGCAGTAGAGGGGTTAACAATGGTATCATCAGCTGACGGCTCAGGAGGGTCTAATTGAGTATCAACAGCTGGGTCTTCTGGCACTTCAGTTCAATGGGGAGAAGTTGGCATGGCCGGTTCAGGTGCAAGAACTGACGGGTCTTCCGCCGGTTTAACCACTTTGCCTTCTTGGACTTGGCTTGACCACTAAGAAAGATTTTATGAGACAATTAGTGCAATGATGCAGTTTTTAAAGACACAGAGGAAAGATGATTTTTTTCCTTACCCAGGGGCAGTCTTGAAGGCCGGAAATTGCGTCTGAGATGAGTCGCCAGAAGAGCGAGAAACCTCCTGCAAAGGTAAAATAAAGTTAGTAATGCAAGAGAATAGACTCATTAATAAAAGCAGAAGATGAAGATAAAAGAGACCTCATTCTGGCGTTTTCGAGGAGTTTGTTGTACAATGGAAGGAGGTTCATCGTCGTTACGGGCCCGACGGCGGCTCTCATGTTGCTGCTTTTTCAAAAGAAAATGAGGGTCCAAATAAGCTAAAGGGTGCGAAAACCTTACTTTCCGGGTTACCAGTCGAAGTTTCTGTCTTGGCAAATGGGCTGAGTCGGAGGAAATAGTTACCTCTTCTTCTACGGCCTGACTGGCCCCCATGTCGTCCCAGTAATAGTCAGTGTCAATAAGGTTATTAAAAAACTGGCCAAGGGAGTCAAGGGCTACCTCCGACTCAGAATCATCATCAAGCTTTAACAGGTCCTCAGCGGTGCTCTTTTTCTTCTTGGACCTCCGGGTCGTCTTCTTGGCGGCTATGGCGGCGGCTCTAGCCTTCTTGGCGGCTTCATGGTCATACTTGGCTCTCCAGAAGTCAGATTTGGCCTGTAAACAAGTAAACAAGATAAAAGGTCATGCGGGTATTTAAAACTGTTGAGGAAAATACAAAGAGAAAGAGGTCAGGGGTTTTTTTACCTCTGGCGCCGGGTTAAGTTTGCAGAAGGGGTTTAACCCGACTTTACTGCACTCTTCATATTTGCCATTCACCAGAAGGGTTGACATTGAAACAATATCTTCTTCACTTAGTTGAACGGAGCTGTGATTAAGAGAGTCATCTGGGCCTCCGCCATAGTCATACATCAATTTGGATCGGCGGCTTAGGGGGATGACCCGCCATGAGACCCAGCAGGGGGTCAAGCCTACTCCGGTTAAGCCATTCCCCAATAAGGCATTAATCCTCTTAATAGATGGGATAAGCTTCTTGCGTTCGGCGGCAGTAAGCTTATTAGGAAGCACAAACTTGGAGTCCAGACGTTCCGCGCGGTAACCCGGCAGTGGTTTTTCATTGGCTGGAGAAGTGTCTTGGCAATAGAACCAGGTCTGGTTCCAATCCTTGGGATGACTCGGTAAGACTATTAGGGGAAAGACGGCGCCCTGTCGACGCTGAATTGAGATTCCACCGAGTTCCAAGCTAGGGCCATTGGTACACTCATTTTGGCGGTTCAGATAAAAGTACTCCCTGAAGAGTTCCACAGTCGGCTCTTCTTGAAGATACACCTCATAGAGAACTTGGAAGTTGCAGATATTGGATATGGAATTGGGACCAAGATCTTGAGGGTGGAGTTTGAAAAAACGAAGAATATCTCTAAAGAACTTTGAGCCGGGTCGTGAAAATCCCCGATTCATGTGGTCAGAGAAGACAATAACTTCACCGTCTTTTGGGTTAGGCCGTTCCTCGTCCGGGTCAGGTGCACGGTAAGACATAACATTCTTCCCTGGCAAAAATCCTATGGTGAAGAATTCCTTCAAGTTATCTTCAGTCACTATGGAGGGGACCCAGTTGCAGACAGTCGGTGCTTTTGACGACATGATGATCAAAAGACGAACTAAAAAGAAAGTAACGTGTCAGTTCAATTCAATGGTGATGGTGAAGTTAAATGATGATGGTGCAAATGAGTAATGGCGGCTTAAGTAAGGGCTAATGTCATATAAGGGAAAAGTAAGCCAGCATCATAAGCCACCATGACTAAAGACATTTGAAGGAAACCAGAAACATAATTGGCTAAGTGTTGAGGCAAACAAGTTTCCTAATTTCTTGATATTGTTCTGTATCAAATGGTCGTTCAAAATGGAAAATATTCTAGACCTAAAAATCTAGCACAGATGAGTTCATGAGTTCTAATGAGGCCTTTGAACCAGAGAAAGGGATCTGTGGGCATCGAGAATGGGCACAAAACAACTACCGCATGAATATATGTTCTTTTTGGATCAAGAAGAAGCCGCAATGGAAGAACTACAAAGAAACCATGATGAACTATGAAGAACACGCAGAAACCTAGAAACCCTAATGCGGATCTGAGGAGCAGGAAGGTGAACACTTACAACCACAGATCTTCTGCGGAGGTCACCGCCGTTCTCTGGACCGATTCAGGTTGATGCAGCGGCCAAGGTCGACGAAGACGAGGTGCTCTGCGACGGCGGCGGAGCTCGAGCAGCGGTAGGGTTGCGAGAGGAAGAAGACGAAGAGAGAGAAGAATGGGAAAGACAAGGGGCGTGCCTATTTATAAGGGGATAAGCAAACAGGCGGGCGCGAAAATCGAGGAAGACCCGAATAATGATTATCCAACTAAACGGACGCCTCGATTCTCGGAAGACATTAAAAGATAAAGATTCGTTGAGGATGATGTCAGAGCAGTTTTTCATGTTTTCAAAAGATGACGTCATGGAGGGTTACAGAATTTCTACAAAGAGAGGAAGATGGATTTCATTTAAGTATTGAAGATTGACAAAGAACAAAGTTCAAAGTCAACCTGGGCCCTAATGTTGGGAATATAGCTACCAGGTAAGACCCGCCGAGGAGGGGCCGGGTCAACCCCAACGGCGGGTTACAAAAGGAGCCTAGTAATATTCAAGGTGATAGTTTATTAAGACTTGTAGAAGGCCTAAGCCTAGAGGTGGCTTAAGGCCCAATATTGTAAACCGCCGTATGTAAAGAAAGACTTGTAAAGAAAGGCATATAAAGAAGTCACCGAGCCGGACACGTTTTATGAACCGGCCGGGACTCTGTAGGCCGCCAGGCGTCAACCCGTGTGCATAAGGGGACGACCCGGCGGCGGCTTAGGGCAAGAGACAACAACTCGAAGCTAGGCAAAGCGTATTCACTCCCTGGTCATCAAAATCCCAGCAATTCCAACACAACTAGACGCAGGCTTTTACCTTCATCGTAAGGGGCCGAACTAGTATAAAACCTCTCGTGTCCTTTGTCCTGATTAACCCCTTTAAGCTTCCTAGTTGCGATGGCCCTAAGAATAATTCCTTTTGCTAGGACATCTGTCGTGCCAAATCCATGACACAAGCAGTATTAAAATCTTCAAAGTCCATGGTATAAGATTTATCATAAAGATCAAACAGGACAGTTTGAGAATTGCGTGACAATTTAAATTCAAACCTTCTCACAAAGTAATCAGTGTGGTAGCTTCCGGTATCTTTCTCTTATTAGTAACAATTTCCTTCATATACTTAGCATAAGGGTTCGTTTTAAGCATAACAGTCAAACACATACGCAAAAAGATAGGTCTAATCATTTCAGCAAAGCGCTCAAAATCCTCATCATCCTTTTTCTTGGATGGTTTAGGAGGAAAAGGCATGGGTTTCTGAACCCATGGTTCTCTTTCTTTGCCGTGCTTCCTAGCAACAAAGTCTGTCTTATCATAATGTTGATTCTTTGATTGTGGGTTATCAAGATCAACAGCATGTTCAATCTCTACATCATTGTCATTGCTAGGTTGAGCATCAACATGAACATCATCATTAACATTATCACTAGGTTCATGTTCATTACCAGATTGGGTTTCAGCATCAAAAATAGAAATATCATTGGAATTCTCAGGTGTGTCAACAACAGGTTCACTAGAAGCATGCAAAGTCTTATCATTTTTCTTTTTCTTCCTCTTAGAAGGACTAGTTGTATCAACATTAGTTCGTTGAGAATCTTGCTCAATTCTCTTAGGATGGCCCTCAGGATACAAAGGTTCCTGATTCATTTTAACCCCTCTAGTCATAACTCTAACAACATTATCATTTTTCTTATTATTTAATTCATTGAGCAAATCATTCTGAGCCTTAAGTACTTGTTCTACTTGAGTGGTAACCATAGAAGCATGTTTACAAATAAGTTTAAGTTCGCCTTTAAATCTAGACATATAATCACTCAAGTGTTCAAGCATATCAGCAATGTGTTTCAATTGTCTACCAACATAAGCATTGAAGTTTTCTTGTTTAACCATAAAGTCATCAAACTCATCCAAACATTGGCTAGCAAACTTAGTAAATGGGATTTCGCATTTATCGAATCTATAGAGAGAATTTACCTTTACTACCTGTGTCGGGTTATCAAGACCATGTATTTCTTCAATAGGTGATAAATTCTTAACATCTTCAGCTTTACTACCTTTTTCTTTCATAGATTTCTTTGCCTCTTGCATATCTTCAGGACTGAGAAATATAATACCCCTTTTCTTCGGAGTTGTCTTAGAAGTTGGTTCAGGAAGTGTCCAATTATTTTCATTAGTCAATATATTATTCAATAGCAATTTAGCTTGACCAACAGTTCTTTCCTTGAAAACACAACCAGCACAACTATCTAGGTAGTCTCTGGAAGCATCGGTTAGTCCATTATAAAAGATATCAAGTATTTCATTTTTCTTGAGAGAATGATCAGGCAAAGCATTAAGTAATTGGAGAAGTCTCCCCCAAGCTTGTGGGAGACTCTCTTCTTCAATTTTCACAAAATTATATATTTCCCTTAAGGCAGCTTGTTTCTTATGAGCGGGGAAATATTTAGCAGAGAAGTAATAAATCATATCCTGGGGACTACGCACACAACCGGGATCAAGAGAATTAAACCATCTTTTAGCATCACCCTTTAATGAGAACGGAAACAACTTAAGGATAAAGTAATAGCGAGTTTTCTCATCATTAGTTAACAGGGTGGCTATACCATTTAATTTAGTAAGATGTGCCACAACAGTTTCAGATTCATAGCCATAAAAAGGATCAGATTCAACCAAAGTAATTAACTCAGGATCGACAGAGAAATCATAATCCTTATCAGTAATAAAGATAGGTGAAGTAGCAAAAGCAGGATCATATTTCATTCTAGCATTCAAAGACTTTTATTGAAGCTTAGCTAATAATTTCTTAAGATCAGATCTATCATTGCAAGCAAGAAAGTCTCTAGCAGTTTCTTCATCCATAACATAACCCTCAGGCACAACAGGCAATTCATATCTAGGGGGAGAATCTTCATCATCACTTTCATCAATATTATCAGATTCAATAATTTCATTCTCTCTAGCCCTAGCAAGTTGTTCATCAAGAAATTCACCTAGTGGCACAATATTATCAAGCATAGAAGTAGTTTCATCATAAGTATCATGCAAAGCAGAAGTGGCATCATCAATAACATGCGACCTATCGGAATCAATAGCAGGTGTAGGTCTCGCAAGTTTACTCAAAACAGAAGGTGAATCAAGTGCAGAGCTAGATGACAGTTTCTTACCTCCCCTCGTAGTTGAGGGAAAAATCTTGGTTCTTTGATCTTTCAAGTTCTTCATAGTGACCAGCAGATATAAATCCCAAGTGACTCAAAGAATAGAGCTATGCTCCCCGACAACGGCGCCAGAAAATAGTCTTGATAACCCACAAGTATAGGGGATTGCAACAGTTTTCGAGGGTAGAGCATTCAACCCAAATTTATTGATTCGACACAAGGGGAGCCAAAGAATATTCTCAAGTATTAGCAGCTGAGTTGTCAATTCAACTACACCTGGAAACTTAATATCTGCAACAAAGTATTTAGTAGCAAATTAATATGATAGTAGTGGTAACAGTGGTAAATGTAATAGTAGCAGTTTTGGTTTTATAGTGATTGTAACAGTAGCAACGGAAAAGTAAATAAGCGAAGAACAATACATGAAAAGCTCGTAGGCATTGGATCGGTGATGGAGAATTATGTCGAATGTGATCAATCATGCAACAGTTATAACATAGGGTGACACAGAACTAGCTCCAGCTCATCAATGTAATGTAGGCATGTATTCCGAATATAGTCATACGTGCTTATGGAAAAGAACTTGCATGACATCTTTTGTCTTACCCTCCCGTGGTAGCGGGGTCCTATTGGAAACTAAGGGATATTAAGGCATCCTTTTAATAGAGTACCAGACCAAAGCATTAACACATAGTGAATACATGAACTCCTCAAACTACGGTCATCACTGGTAAGTGTCCCGATTATTGTCACTTCGGGGTTAACGGATCATAACACATAATAGGTGACTATAGACTTGCAAGATAGGATCAAGAACTCACATATATTCATGAAAACATAATGGGTTCAGATCTGAAATCATGGAACTCCGGCCCTAGTGACAAGCATTAAGCATAGCAAAGTCATAGCAACATCAATCTCAGAACATAGTGGATACTAGGGATCAAACCCTAACAAAACTAATTCGACTACATGATAAATTTCATCCAACCCATCACCGTCCAGCAAGCCTACGATGGAATTACTCACGCACGGCGGTGGGCATTATGAAATTGGTGATGGAGGAAGGTTGATGATGACGATGGCGACAAATTCCCCTCTCTAAAGCCCCGAACGGACTCCAGATCGGCCCTCCCGAGAGAGTTTAGGGCTTGGCGGCGGCTCCGTATCATAAAACGCGATGAATCCTTCTCCCTAATTTTTTTCTCCCCAAAAGTGAATATATGGAGTTGGAGTTGAGGTTGGTGGAGCGTCAGGGGGCCCACGAGGCAAGGGGGCGCGCCCCCGACCCTCGTGGACAGGGTGTGGGCCCCCTGACGTGGATTCTTCTTCCAGTATTTTTTATATATTCCAAAAATAATCTCCGTTGATTTTCAGGTCATTCCGAGAACTTTTATTTCTACACAAAAATAATACCATGGCAATTCTGCTAAAAACAACGTCAGTCTGGGTTAGTTCCATTCAAATCATGCAAGTTAGAGTCCAAAACAAGGGAAAAAGTGTTTGGAAAAGTAGATACGATGGAGACGTTTCAACTCCCCCAAGCTTAAACCTTTGACTGTCCTCAAGCAATTCAGTTGATAAACTGAAAGTGATAAAGAAAAACTTTTACAAACTCTGTTTGCTCTTGTTGTTGTAAATATGTAAAGCCAGCATTCAAGTTTTTAGCAAAGATTATGAACTAATCATATTCACAATAACATTTAGGTCTCATGTTTACTCATATCAATGACATAATCAACTAGCGAGCAATAATAATAAATCTCGGATGACAACACTTTCTCAAAACAATCATAATATGATATAACAAGATGGTATCTCGCTAGCCCTTTCTGAGACCGCAAAACATAAATGCAGAGCACCTTTAAAGATCAAGGACTGACTAGACATTGTAATTCATGGTAAAAGAGATCCAGTCAAGTCATACTCAATGTAAACTAACAGTAATACATGCAAATGACAGCGGTGCTCTCCAACTGGTGCTTTTTAATAAGAGGATGATGACTCAATATAAAAGTAAATGGATAGGCCCTTCGCAGAGGGAAGGAGAGATTTGTAGAGGTGCCAGAGCTCGATTTTGAAATAGAGATGAAAAATATTTTGAGCGGTATACTTTCATTGTCAACATAACAACCGAGAGATCTCGATATCTTCCATGCTACACACATTATAGGCGGTTCCCAAGCAGAATGGTAAAGTTTATACTCCCGCACCACCAACAAGCACCAATCCATGGCTTGCCCGAAACAACGGGTGCCTCCAACTAGCAACAATCCTGGGGGAGTTCTGTTTGCAATTATTTTGATTTGATTTGAGCATGGGACTGGGCATCCCGGTGACCAGCCATTTTCTCATGAGTGAGGAGCGGAGTCCACTCCTCTTGAGAATAACCCGCCTAGCATGGAGGGTACAGACATCCCTAGTTGATACATGAGCTATTTGAGCATACAAAACAGAATGTTTATTTGAAGGTTTAGAGTTTGGCACATACAAATTTAGTTGGAACGGCAGGTAGATGCCATATATAGGAAGGTATGGTGGACTCATATGGAATAACTTTGGGGTTTATGGAATTGGATGCACAAGCAGTATTCCCGCTTAGTACAAGTGAAGGCTGGAAAGAGACTGGGAAGCGACCAGCTACAGAGCGACAACAGTCATGAACATGCATTAAAATTAATCAACACCGAATGCAAGCATGAGTAGGATATAATTCACCATGAACATAAATATCGTAGAGGCTATGTTGATTTTGTTTCAACTACATGCGTGAACATGTGCCAAGTCAAGCCACTCGAATCGTTCAAAGGAGGATACCACCCCATCATACCACATCACAACCATTTTAATAGCATGTTGGCACGCAAGGTAAACCATTATAAACTCCTAGCTAATTAAGCATGGCATAAGCAACTATATTCTCTAATTGTCATTGCAAACATGTTTCATTCATAATAGGCTGAATCAGGAACGATGGACTAATCATATTTACAAAAACAAGAGAGGTCGAGTTCATGCCAGCTTTTATCATCTCAATCAGTTCATCATATATCATCATTATTGCCTTTCACTTGCACGACCGAATAGTGTGGATAATAATAATAGTGCACATGCATTGGACTAAGATGGAATCTGCAAGCATCCAATACATGGGAGAAGACAAGGTAATATGGGCTCTTTGTTAGATCAACAATAATACATATAAGAGCCACTCAACATTTTCATTATGGTCTTCTCCTCTCAAACCCCAAAGGAAATAAAATAAACAAAATTATTTACACAAGAAAGCTCCCAACAAGCAAAAGAAGAACGGGAAATCTTTTTGGGTTTTCTTTTTAATTACTACTACTACATGCATGAAAAGTAAACTAACTAAAAGCTACAACCAATTTTTTTGGTTTTTCTTAAGTTTTTTCAAACACACAAGAAGAAATCGAGAAAATGAAAATAAACGAGCATGGATGATACAATGAAAAAGTATGAGCTCCGACAACTGGCATGAGTGTATGAACATGAATGTAATGTCGGTGAGAAATACGTACTCCCCCAAGTTTAGGCTTTTGGCCTAAGTTGGTCTATG
This sequence comes from Triticum urartu, assembly GCF_003073215.2. Classification (NCBI taxonomy): domain Eukaryota; kingdom Viridiplantae; phylum Streptophyta; class Magnoliopsida; order Poales; family Poaceae; genus Triticum; species Triticum urartu. Next base: position 417,874,748 of record NC_053024.1, read on the forward strand.
CCCATGAATGGTCTGGTGGATATCCGAAGTTGAAGCTGGGGTCGTACTGAGATGCGTCAGCTACTGCCTGAAGAGCTGCAGCCTGGAGGCAAGTTGCGTCCGTCCTCCTCTCGTACTCGTCCGCCTCCTCCCTGGTTATAACATATCTCCTTTTTGCCTAAAAGTCAAACAAAGCAGGATCAGGGAGAGCGACGTGATAGGTGCGTCGTCTGTCAAAGATTAGTCGGTACTAGAGGGACTGATTTTTCCTCTCAATGAACTGACGACGAACCATATCATCATAATCTAAATAAGCAGGAGGCAACTCAATATCATATCCACGTATGGGTATCTCAAGAAAATCAGCTAAACGGGTTGCATAAATTCCACCAAAGAAATCTCCATTAATTTTGTTATTATGCAACCTACGTGCAACAATGGCCCCCAAGTTATATTGTCTATCTCCTAATACAACACTCTTGAGAACACTAAGATCTGGAACACGCATGTGACATGCCTCATCCTTACCATTTATGCATCTACCTATAAAAAGAGCAAAATAATGTATAGCAGGAAAATGAATGCTCCCTATGGTAGCTTGCGTGATTTCCCTAGATTCCCCCACAGTGATACTAGCAAGAAAATCCTCATATTCAGATTTATGGGGTTCACTAACATTAACCCACTGTGGGAGTTTACGAGCAGTATTAAAATCTTCTAAGTCCATGGTATAAGATTTATCATAAAGATCAAACATGACAGTTTGAGAATTGCGTGATGATATAAATTCAAACCTTCTCACAAAGGAATCAGTGTGGTAGTAGTACTGATGGCACTTATCTGCCTCGAAGCTCTCAAGATCAGCATTACGCACATATGCGTCAAATTCCTCCTTGATTCCTGCTCGAACCATGATGTCCTCTGACGCCCACTCACAAGGCCGCACTTGAGCCTCCCTTGGTAGTTCATTGTCCGGCTCGCGTATTGCGGGCCTTGTTTCCTTGTGGACCCACCTTGGTACATTTTCCTAAACATATTTCTTCCTCTGAAAAATTTCTGAAATTTTTAGTGACTCGAAATAAAAATGAACCAAACTGAACAAAATTGATAACAACTACTCCTACAAGTGCCTAGAGGCTATATCATGCACTAAAACTACTTTTGACCACATAAATTTAACATGCAAGTTCAAGAATAGGGTCACCTAAGCAGCAAAAAATTGCAATAAATAAAGCACTAGAACAAAAACTAATTGGACCACTGGAGGAGTCACATACCAAGGAACAATCCCCCAAAGCAGTTATGTGAATCGAGCTTTGAACAAGGAGATCGAAAATGGCAGCAAGATGAGCAAGAACTCGGGTTTGAGCTAGCTAGTGATTTTCTCTGGAGCAAGACAAAGTGTGTGGATGCAAGGATAAGTGGAGGGGACCAACGTGGGGTCCACGAGGCAGGGGGGCATGCCCAGGGGGTGGGCACGCCCTCCACCCTCGTGGGCACGTGGCTGCTCCCCCTGCTGTGTTCTCAGTGCCTAAAATCCTCAAATATTCTAGAAAAAAATCATATTTTATTTTCAGGGAATTTGGAGAACTTTTATTTTTAGGGTATATTTTTTATTGCATGGATAATTCAGAAAACAGACAGAAAATACTATTTTTACTTTATTTAATATAAATAACAGAAAGTAAAAAGAGGGTACACAGAGTTGTGCTTTCTAACTTCATCCATCTCATGCTCATCAAAAGGAATCCACTAACGAGGTTGATCAGGTCTTGTTAACAAACTCATTTCGAATAACATGAAACTAGAGAAATTGCGAGTAACACTAGGTTACCTCAACGGGGATATGCACATCCCCAACAATAAGAATATCATATTTCTTCTTGACAGTAGGAAGAGGAAATTCAAAACCTCCAATAGTGATTGTTGAAATTTTTCCAAGTTTCCTCGGAAAGTGTACCATATGCTCATTACCATTAACATGAAAAGTGACATTGCCTTTGTGGCAATCAATAACAGCCCCTGCAGTATTCAAAAAGGGTCTTCCAAGAATAATTGACATACTATCGTCCTCGGCAATATCAAGAATAACAAAGTTCGTTAAAATAGTAACATTTGCAACCACAACAGGCACATCCTCAGAAATACCGACAGGTATAGTAGTTGATTTATCAGCCATTTGCGAAGATATTTCAGTAGGTGTCAACTTATTCAAATCAAGTCTACGATATAAAGAGAGAGGCATAACACTAACACCGGCTACAAGATCACATAAAGGAGTTTTAACATAGTTTCTTTTAATGGAGCATGGTATAGTTGGTACTCCTGGATCTCCAAGTTTCTTTGGTATTCCACCCTTAAAAGTAAAGTTAGCAAGCATGGTGGAAATTTCAACTTCTGGTATATTTCTCTTATTAGTAACAATTTCCTTCGTATACTTAGCATAAGGGTTCATTTTAAGCATATCAGTCAAACACATACGCAAAAAGATAGGTCTAATCATTTCAGCAAAGCACTCAAAATCCTCATCATCCTTTTTCTTGGATGGTTTAGGAGGAAAAGGCATGGGTTTCTGAACCCACGGTTCTCTTTATTTGCTGTGCTTCCTAGCAAGAGAGTCTATCTTATCATAATGTTGATTCTTTGATTGTGGGTTATCAAGATCAATAGCAGGTTCAATCTCTACATCATTGTCATTGCTAGGTTGAGCATCAACATGACCATCATCATTAACATTATCACTAGGTTCATGTTCATTGCCAGATTGGGTTTCAACATCAGAAATAGAAATATCATTGGGATTCTCAGGTGTGTCAACAACAGGTTCACTAGAAGCATGCAAAGTCTTATCATTTTTCTTTTTCTTCCTCTTAGAAGGACTAGGTGTATCAACATTAGTTCGCTGAGAATCTTGGTCAATTCTCTTAGGATGGCCCTCAGGATACAAAGGTTCCTGAGTCATTTTACCCCCTCTAGTCATAACTCTAACAACATTATCATTTTTCTTATTGTTTAATTCATTGAGAAAATCATTCTGAGCCTTAAGTACTTGTTCTACTTGAGTGGTAACCATAGAAGCATGTTTACTAATAAGTTTAAGTTCGCCTTTAACTCTAGACATATAATCACTCAAGTGTTCAAGCATATCAGCAATGTGTTTCAATTGTCTACCAACATAAGCATTGAAGTTTTCTTGTTTAACCATAAAATCATCAAACTCATCCAAACATTGGCTAGCAAACTTAGTAAATGGGATTTCGCATTTATCGAATCTATAGAGAGAATTTACCTTTACTACCTGTGTCGGGTTATCAGGACCATGTATTTCTTCATCATTCCTTGATGTTTTACTATCATTTTATAGCAACTTTATATCATTTTTTGGGACTAACCTATTGACCCAGTGCCCAGTGTCAGTTGTTGTTTTTTGCTTGTATCGCAGGAAATCAATATCAAACGGAGTCCAAACACCGTGAAATTTTTTGGAGATTTTTTATGAACCAAAACACCCAAGATGGGCCAGAGGAGCACCTGGGGGTGCCCCGAGGGGGGCACAACCCACCAGGGCGCGCCTGGGGGCCCACGCGTCCCCAAGTGGGTTGTGCCCACCTCGATGGCCTCCCGCACCCCCTCTTTACCCTATAAATTCCCAAATATTCCAAAAAACCCTTGGGATTAACCTAGATAAGAAGGTACACTGCCGCAGGGCTCTGTAGCCACCGAAAACCAATCTAGACCCCGTTCCGGTACTCTACCGGAGGGGGAAATCATCACCGGTGGCCATCTTCATCATCCCGGCGGCCACCATGATGAGGAGGGAGTAGTCCACCCTCGGGGCTGAGGGTTTGTACCCATAGCTATGTGTTTAATCTCTCTCTCTCATGTTCTTGAGATGTCACGATCTTGATGTATCGCGGGCTTTGTTAATATAGTCGGATCATATGGTGTTTTCCCCTCTCTATCTTGTTGTGATGAATTGAGTTTTTCCCTTTGAGATTTCATTGTTATCGGATTGAATACTTTTGTGGATTTGAGAGCACTTGATATATGTCTTGCATATGAATACTCGAGGTGACAATGGGGTATCATATTGATTCACTTGATATGTGTTTCGGCACTCAACTTGCGGATCCCCGCGGTGACATTGGGGTAATCTATGCATAGGGGTTGATGCACGTTCTCATATTTTGTTTCTCCAGTAGAAATCTTGGGGCACTCTTCGAGGTTCTTTATGTTGCATTGAGTATTATCAATCTGAAATTATTTGGTGTTATTTTAGTACGAACTCTTGGATAGATCGATCAGAAAGAATAGCTTCGAGGTGGTTTCGTACCCTACAAATGATTTATTCGTATGTTCTCCGCTAGATAGGAACTTTGGAGTGATTCTTCGTTGCACGTTGAGGGATGGTTATATGATCCAATTATATTAGCATATTGAGAGATTGCACTAGCGAAAGTACGGCCCCTAGGCCTCGTTTCCAAGCATTGCAATACCGTTTTTGTGCCCGTTTACTATTTGCTACCTTGCTGTTTTTATTTATTCAGATTATAAAATTATATTTCTACCATCCATATTACACTTTGATCACCATCTCTTCACCTAACTAGTGCACCTATACAAATTACCATCGCATTTGGTGTGTTGGGGACACAAGAGACTTTTTATTATTTGGTAGCAGGGTTGTTTGAGAGAGACCATCTTCATCCTACGCCTCCTAGAGATTGATAAATCTTAGGTCATCCACTTGAGGGAAAATTGCTACTGTCCTACAAAACTCTGCGCTTGGAGGCCCAACACGTGTCTACAAGAATAAAGTTGTGTGGTAGACATCAACAAGCAGGAGTCAGTCGATGTGTGGAGTAATACTAGTAGATGCAGAATCGTTTCGGTCTACTTGACACGAACATGATGCCTATATTCATGATCATTGCCTTAGATATCGTCATAACTTTGCGCTTTTCTATCAATTGTTCGACAGTAGTTTGTTCACCCACCATATTATTTGCTATCATGAGAGAAGCCTCTAGTGAAATTTATGGGCCCCGGGTCTATTTTCCCTCATACAAGTTTCTGATCTACAATTTTAGTTTCCAATCTACTATTTTTGCAATATTTTACTTTCCGATCTACAAATCAAAAATACCAAAATATTTACTTTACCGTTTATTTATCTACATCAGATCTCACTTTTGCAAGTAACCGTGAAGGGATTGACAACCCCTTTATCGCATTGGGTGCAAGTTGTTTGATTGTTTGTGCATGTATTAGGTTATTTGTGCATTGTCTCCTACTGGATTGATACATTGGTTCTCATACTAAGGGAAATATTTTTCTCTACTTTGCTGCATCACCCTTTCCTCTTCAAGTTAAAACCAACGCAATCTCAAGAAGTAGCAGGAAGAATTTCTGGCGTCGTTTTCGGGGAGATCTACACGACGTCAAGACATACCAAGTACCCATCATAAACTCTCATCTCTTGCATTATATTATTTGCCATTTGCCTCTCGTTTTCCTCTCCCCCACTTCTAAAACGATTTTCGAAAAGATTTGCCCTTTTCTTCGCCCTTCTTTCATTCGATCTTATGTTTGCTTGTGTTGCCATGTGCCTTCCATTTGCTTGCATCTTCGCTTGCTAAAAATCTATTGATATGGATCCTCATCCACTTGCTAATCTTTTTAAAATATCCAATTATAATGAACCAATTGCTAGTGAGTTGAGTGCATGATACATCTCCAACGTATCTATAATTTTTGATTGTTCCATGCTATTATATTATCTGTTTGGGATGTTTTATATGCATTAATATGCTATTTTATATTATTTTTGGGACTAACATATTAACCTGAGTCTAGTGCAAGTTCCTATTTTTCCTTGTTTTTGAGTTCCGCGGAAAACGAATACCAAACGGAGTCCAAACGGAATAAAACCTTCACTATGATTTTTCTTGGACCGGAAGACAACCAGGAGACTTGGAGATGAAGTCGGAGGAGCCATGAGGCGGCCACAAGGACGGAGGACGCGCCCCCATCCTTGTGGGCCCCTCGTGCACTCCCTGACCTAACTTTTTGCCTTTATATTCCCATATATCCCCAAACCAACAGAGGCATCCACGAAAACACTTTTCCACCGCCGCAACTTTCTATACCCGTGAGATCGCATCTAGGGACCTTTTCCGGCACCCTGTCGGAGGGGGATTCGATCACGGAGGGCTTCTACATCAACTCTATTGCCCTTCCGATGAAGCGTGAGTAGTTTACCACAGACCTACGGGTCCATAGCTAGTAGCTAGATGGCTTCTTCTCTCTCTTTGATTCTCAATACCATGTTCTCCTCGAAGTTCTTGGAGATCTATTCAATGTAATACTTTTTTGTGGTGTGTTTGCCAAGATCCAATGAATTGTTGATTTATGATTAGCTTATCTATGAATATTATTTGAATCTTCTCTGAATTCTTTTATGCATGATTTGATATCTTTGTAATTCTCTTCGAACTATCTGTTTGGTTTGGCCAACTAGATTGGTTTTTCTTGTAATGGGAGAAGTGCTTAGCTTTTGGTTCAATCTTGTTGTGTCCTTTCCTAGTGACAGTAGGGGCAGCAAGGCACGTATTGTATTGTTACCATCGAGGATAAAAAGATGGAGTTTTCATCATATTGCTTGAGTTAATTCCTCTACATCATGTCATCTTACTTAATGCATTACTCCGTTCTTTATGAACGTAATACTCTAGATGCATGTTGGATAGCGGTCGATGTGTGGAGTGATAATAGTAGATGCAGAATTCGGTCTACTTGACACGGACGTGATGCCTATATTCATGATCATTGCCTTAGATATTGTCATAACTTTGCGCTTTTCTACCAATTGATCGGCCGTAATTTGTTCACCCACCGTATTATTTTCTATCTTGAGAGAAGCCTCTAGTGAAACCTATGGCCCCCGGGTCTATTTTACATCATATAAGTTTCTGATCTACTATTTTGCAATCTTTTACTTTCCGATGTATAAACCAAAAAATATTTACTTTACCATTTATCTATCTCTATCAGATCTCACTTTTGCAAGTAATCGTGAACGGATTGACAACCCCTTTATCGCGTTGGGTGCAAGTTGTTTGATTGTTTGTGGAGCTATTCGGTGACTTGTGCGTTGTCTCCCACTGGATTGATAGCTTGGTTCTCAAACTGAGGGAAATACTTATCTATACTTTGCTGCATCACCCTTTCCTCTTCAAGGGAAAAACCAATGCAAGCTCAAGAAGTAGCAGGAAGAATTTCTGGCGCCATTGCCGGGGAGATCTACGCCAAGTCAAGCCATACCAAGTACCCATCATAAACTCTCATCTCTTGCATTACATTATTCGCCATTCGCCTCTCGTTTTCCTCTCCCACACTTCTAAAATGATTTTTGAATTTTTTTTGCCTTTTCTTCGCCCCTCTTTCATTCATGTTCTTTGTTTGTTTTTTGTTTGTTCGAGCAATAGATCGTTTATCTTGCCTTCATGGCTAGTCCTCCCATCATTGTTAGCACCCCACATAATGAGGTCCTCACTTTAAACAAAGGGAGGGAGAAAACTTAATAGATGCTTGGTATAGAATTTGCAATGCTCAAAATAGATCCACTCGAAAGCAATCTACTGTCGTTCTTCTTTGCAATTCTTATGTGGGCGTTACTCCTTGGAACAAATATGTTCTAGATACCATTACAGGGGGGAATTTCTTGGGGAGACATACTTTTGATTCTTACAATGCCATGATAGATTTGTTAGGCCCGCCACATCTTTTGATCAATGGAACTGTTTTAACCTTGGAACATGTGATGCAAAGGCTTGATATTATGGAGAATAAAATTACTAGCGTTGAGTTGACTGAAAATTTGGATAAAAAGATTCATAATCAGATTACTCAATATGGATCTAAGGAAGGAGTTACTTAAAAGGATCTTAGAAAAAAGGAACCCATAGTTAATGAAAAGATAGATCAAGACTCTACTTGAATTGGAAAATTAGAGGATATTATTACCAACTTGGGTTCCGCTTTTTCCTCCGTTAAAACTGCTCAAAATCTCCCTCCTACTAAGGGTGCCAAGTTTATTTATGTTCCTAAGAATAAGGGTGAATCTTCTAGTTAAGAAAATAAGGATCTCAAACCAATAAGTGTTCACCCCAATTTTTTTGATATTATTAAGGAACCAATTGCTACAAGTGAATTTCTTGATTTATTGCCTAGGAGTTTGATCATTGACAAAACCAAAGAACCTCCTAATGATTATAAGAGTGTGATTGAATAATTACATGCCAAAGATGACAATACCTAGATCTATTCGTGTTTTATGCCTAGCTAAGGGCGTTAAACACGAATATATCTAGGTATTGTCATCTTTGGCATGTAATTATTCAATCACACACTTATAATCATTAGGAGGTTCTTTGGTTTTGTCAATGATCAAACTCTTATGACAATACCTAGAACCAAATTTTATTTTTGTTCTTACTTTTTAGGTCCCGTTTTGCATTAAATAATTTATCTAGCCTCTGGTTAGATGTGGTTTTGTGTTTTAATTAGTGTTTGTGCCAAGTAAGACCTTTGGGATAGCTTACGGTGATAGTTGAGTTGATCTTACTGAAAAACAAAAACTTTTAGGCCCAGGAAAATAATTTTCGTTTTTAGAAGGAGCACAATAAAATACTGATTCTTTTTTCAGAAGATTAATAAACAAATTTCTTAGGTTTTCCTATTTTTTCAGAATTTTTGGAGTTACACAAGTATTCGCGAGTTATAGATTGCTATAGACTGTTCTGTTTTTGACAGATTCTGTTTTCTATGTGTTTTTTGCTTATTTTGATGAATCTATGGGTAGTATCAGGGGGTATGAACCATGGAAAAGTTGGAATATAGTAGATATTACACCAATATATATAAATAATGAGTTCACAATAGTGCCATAAGTGGTGGTTTATTTTCTTATACTAACGGAGCTTATGAGATTTTCTTTTGAGTTTTGTGTTGTGAAGTTTTCAAGTTTTGGGTAAGGATCTGGTGGACTGTGGAATAAGGAGTGGAAAGAGCCTAAGATTGGGGATGCCCAAGTCACACCAATGTAATATTCAAGGACAACCAAGAGCCTAAGCTTGGGGATGCCCCGGAAGGCATCCCCTCTTTCGTCTTCGTTTATCGGTAACTTAACTTGAGGCTATATTTTTATTCACCACATGATATGTGTTTTTCTTGGGGCGTCTTGTATATATCAGTATTTGCTTTTTAGTTTGCCACAATCATCCTTGCTGTACACACCTTTTTGAGAGAGACACGCATGAATCGTGATTTATTAGAATACTTTATGTGCTTCACTTATATCTTTTGAGCTAGGCAATTTTGCTCTAGTGTTTCACTTATATCTTTTTAGAGCACGGCGGTGGTTTTATTTTATGAAAATTGATGAACTATCATGCTTCACTAATATTATTTTGAGAGTCTTTAAACAACATGGTAATTTTCTTTGGTTATAAATTTAGTCATAATATGATAGGCATCCAAGAGGGACATAATAAAAACTTTCATATAAAGTGCATTGAATACTATGAGAAGTTTGATTCCTTATGATCGTTTTGAGATATAGAG